>NC_141789.1:8287769-8514617 GCF_054643075.1 Acanthaster planci
TGCCAATCCCCCGAACACGGGGGTGCCTCATGCACAGCACAAAACAGCAAATCTAGCTTCTCCCACCGCTAAAGTGCTACTTCCCACTCCTAGTCCTTGTAACCCGAACATCTCAACAACTTGCATTAATAAAACCCAATGTTTATGCTGCCTTGCATATACTCCAGTACTGGCCCGATCAAACTAATAACTTCTTGGTTCAAAAAATTAGGGAGGGATGCCGCCAGCAGCCTCATCAGTCAGACAGCCGTTGTCCCATCACAGTTGGCCTCTTGCAAAAGATCTGCACCATATTAGGCCACATCACTTCATCGGATTTTGAACGTTCCGTGTTTTGTTCTGCTTTCCTTTTAGTGTTCTATGGGTTTTTACGGGTAGGTGAGTTTACTGTAGGCAGTAAACATGCCGACAGCTCTCGCACTCTGGGGCTCAATGATGTTTGGTTTAAGGGCTCCGATCCATTAGTCATGACTGTAAGACTCCGTTTTTCTAAAACCGATCAGCGGGGAGAGACTGCAATTCTCCGTTTTCATAGTACACTCCCCCTTCCTTCTGCCCAGTACACTCACTAGCAGGCTATCTGCACAAGCGGCCCACTTCAGGGGGCCCTCTATTCACCCACTTCGATTGATCTCCCCAAACCGCCTTTCAGTTCCGTCACATGCTTAAAAAGTCATTGGAAGCAGCAGGAGTTCCCTCAGCAGGCTTCAGCGGTCACAGCTTCTGCATAGGAGCCGCCACATCCGCGGCCCTTAATGGTATTTCAGTCTCAGAGATTCAGACTCTGGGTTGTTGGAAGTCCCCAGCAGAAAATCTCTACATCCGTCCCCATAGGGTCTAGTTAGGAAAAAATTTCATTCCTTTATTGCTTAGTGCAACACATCGGGTATTTGACTTTAATGCTGGGTTTTGGAAAGGCCTTTGCTCTCATTCCCTTATTTTATTTATCCACAGGCACTACACGCACATGGGTAATTGGAGACAGCATCGTCTTCAGAGCCAGTCGGTCCAACCCTCGATGTTCAGCTACACAGTGCCTCCAGTGGTTTGGCGTGAGGGGAGCAAAACTGATAGAGTTGGTTCCCATGCTCAACCGTCATTTAAAATCAAGGCCAGTGCCAAAAACCCTTGTCATTCATCTGGGTACAAACGACTTGTTCTCAACCCCGGTCAGGGAACTACGTCGTAAGATTAAAATGTACCTCTGTACTGTTCGGGAAATACTCCCGACCACTCGTATTGTTTGGTCAGATATCTTATATCGATTGTTTTACTATGGGGAGACAAAACATGGTGTTGGCAAGACCAATGTTCGCGCTTCAAACAAGTTTGCTTACAGGGTTTGCCACCAAATCGGCAATGCCAGTGCAATCATTCATGCACACAACATAAATGCATCAGATCCATCCCTATTCTGGCGCGATGGCCTACACCTCTCCGCTGTTGGCAATATAAAGTTCTGCGAGAATTTGTACAATGCACTGGTCTTCTTTCACTCTATCCAGATGCACCTTGTTACCCAGCTTAATGTTTAGAGGTTTCACACCCCTCCCCTGGAAGTCAGTGCCAGTTTGGCCATTTAGTCTGGTTAATTTTTGGGGGTTTTTTTGGAGGGGGGGTTGGCAAGTTTCCTGAATGTCTACTTGATTGGTGGTACGTCTATTCAATTTGAGTAGGAAATGCCCCTTCTCAAGCCTGGGGACATCTTCCCGGGGCTAGCCTCCCTGTACCTTGGGGAGGTGGTTGTGGGAAGGGACCCATCCGTTGGGAGGGGGAGTCAGCCAGATCGCTACAGGTTAGCAATTTTTCCAAATGGGACCTCTTTTGTTTAGTTTTCGTTGAAGCACAGGGCTGTTCCAGGCGACAGAGCATTCCTTGTTTTGACCAAAGTGTTGCTTTTTTGTTTCAAGTAGAACCAGAAAACCGGTAAATCTGATCATCAATTAAAGCCCAGCTGGCAGTTTAGTTCGAACTTCATCTGATCTCTTACAGATTTTAATACTTAATACTTACTTTTAAAGTGTAATTTTTTTTATTTTTCTTCAAACTGCTCAAGGTAACTTCTTTTTTATTGTAAATCGAACATTGTAAGTCATGTGACTTTATGTCTGATATTCTGAATGAGATAAACTGCAATGAATGAATGAAGGGATGATCATTCCTTTTTAATCCCTTGAGGGTGCATTATTTTGCACATTATAACATTTGAGTGTAACAAAACATTTTGTTTAATATTGGTGTGTTTTGCTTGTCTTTTCAATCCTTTACATGTACGTGTACCTTGCTTTTTTACCCGTTTTCAAAAATTCGAGTGAAATTTGGTGACACAAAAAAGTACATTTCCAGCACCGCTACAGGAATGCGTGTCCTACAAACAGGTTATGATCAGACAGCATGTATTGTGAGTGGCACAAGAGTGCTGCAATTTGGCAAACGGCAGCCAGGCTTTAGGCGGGGCATTCACAAAACTTCTTTCAGTGCAGTCACATGGCCACCATAAAGAATTAACAACTGCAAAAATACAAAGTGCACTTTGCAGAAATAACTCTTTTTCCACTCATAGTCAGTGATTTGGAGGCAGTCTTTTTGGATTGGCCCTTCAAAAACTTGGAGTTAAGCAGATTTACATGTGGTGGTGAACCTTACTGTGGTTACAGAGGTGTTTTTGCACATACATGTAAAAGCCTATTCGTTTGGTGGGAATGGAGAATGTCTTTGAGATAAATGAAGTTTCAAGTTAACCAACAATACAGACACACACAAACCAGCCATGCTGGCATGACCAGCCCAAAACGATTTTTCTCTCCCTCAGTTCCATGAATTTTGCCCATTTTCTCTTTAATGCTAAAATATTACACTCTTATGATCAACTAAATAGCTGACCATCAATGAACTGCATGTAACTGGAGTACAAGTTTGGTATCATGAGGCAGTACAGTCAAATCACAGATTTTCAGATGCCATTTTGTTTTAATTTTTTGGTGAAATGACGTTCTGCACTGTCTCTTCCATTCACTTCAATCATGTGGCAACCAGGCTTAACAGGTGGGTACCTGTAATCATTATCAACATAAAATCATAACATGGCAGTCGAGTAGTTTCCATGGCGTCCCCACCCACTCTGGCTGCCAAACTGCTGGATCAAGTGCTACACTGGCATGCTCACTGGAGAGCCTTCAGGAACTTAAAATGCACTGATTACTTTGCAACTTAAACTTTATAGACTACGTTTCTAGTGTGAAATAAAATACAGTAAACTCTTGACAACTCGAACCTCAATGGGGATGGATTAAAAAGATTTCAAGTTACATGTAACAAAAGTTCCTGGGTCATGGATTCATACCAGGCCTTCACATGAAATATATAATCGAAATCAACTCGCTCCATGGTGGTACATTTTTTAAAAATTATTTCCCTTTTCTTTGTAAACTGAGTATAGTTTTGTTAATGAACTCTTTTTTCTAAGATTTTACGTTGTTACTTAACACTTCGACTGTCGCCCATAATTTCAGAGGGCATTTCCATTTGCCAAGCATTGTACACATGCGCACAATTTAAAAGGTACATGTACCTTTCAGGTGTCTATCTGAACATGAGCACTTCACAGACGTACGTCCTGAACACTGCCAGTAGCATATTTGTTGTATTCTTTAGTGATGCCAGTGTTACTGTATATTCAATTTACAGTACATCTGTTACTACGAGTATATTCGTAGTCAGCAGTAAAGGGTTAAAGTTTCTTTTCTACTGACAAAAACAAATAAAATCAACAATCTCAATTGTTGTTAAATAGACTCAAAACATATTTTACTCAGATTTTTCCAACAACTTATTGCCAAGTAAGCAAAGGAAAAGGGTGCATGCCTTTCTGAAATGTTGTGTTGATATTTACAGAGGCAGTTTCAGGTAACAAAATTGACAAATGGAACTGGGTATCCATAATCAGTGGTTGAATTGTGGGTACCTAGGTACTAGGCATGGCCCTAGGAAGGTGTGATTTCTTCTCCTGTGAGCTGCCCAATGAAAGCCAGTGGGCAAAACCATTTGTGCTACAAGCCCATGTTAGGCCCATGAGCACCTGCTTGATTTTGTATATTGACCTTGCCAGAAACTGCAGCTGATAGGCTGGACAGCAGGTTGATCATATGTCCAGTACTGATGACTTGTTTGGTTGATTTGTAAATGTCACACTAGAAAGAAATGCACCAATTTATTTGTTCCTATTCCTTCTTCTCTTCTCAAAGCTAAATGAAAAAACAAGCAATGGAAACAAAGGGGACTGCTTTAACCACCCCCCACAAAAACAGCTGGCAAGACTAGCCTGCTATGTGGTTGAACACAGGAAACCTACATGGCAATGAACGATGTAAATCTAATACCAAACAGATAAAAATAACTGACAAGTAACGTCAAAAACCTATTTTACTCTTACCAATTCCCAAACAGAGCAACTGAACAGTGCCACTTGATTCTGTAAAGTTTTTATGCTAGGGTATGCACTTGATCAATTATTGTAGATAACATGGTAATACTCAGTGATAAATGGAAACAAAGAATTTGAGAGCGTAAAGATACAAGTCAGTTACATGTAGATCTGATGCTAAGAAAAAGAGACTGCAAAGCATCATGGCAAAAAGCACAGACTAAGGGTGCATTGCAGTTGATTAAATTTAGTGAATGGTCCAATGGCAAAAAAGAAATATGCATAAGTAGATGTTATTGGGGGGATATGAACCAAATATATGGGCAATTTTTTCTGGTAAAAAGATACAAAAGTATCTATACCATTCCAGTAAATACAAACATTTTGACATGGCTACTTGATAACTATTTCTTCTGGCATTTGACATCTTACCTGACTTGATGATGACATGTAGGACTGGCTTGACAGCTGACAGGATTGTAAGCACTTATCTACTTGAAAACTTTTTAGAATCAGTAGATATCCAGATACAGCAATTTTACGAGCATCAACTTGCCTGTAAAACAAAGCAAACATGAGTTTCTCTAAAGAGGCAGCACTTTTGATTTCCTGTAAACCGTTATACTATTCAAAGTCAAATACACATTCAGAAAATAGCCTGTAGACCAGTACAGCATGACCAGCCACAAACATGAAAACAAGTTTCTTAGACCGAATGAAGACCACATTTCCTTCCAAGAGTGTACATATTTACATTATCACTGATAGCACTGAGCCTTCCTTTCTCTTAAGGAGTGTGCCCATTGCAATTATCTCTGTATTGGGGAACTGAAACATTGAGGAGTACATAGTGGCTTCTTCAATTTTGAGTTGTAAAAATTATCATGCAGACGTACTTTTCTTTGTGCCATTTCATCATAACAAAGATCTTTTAGTATGCAAATACGCACCCCGTGAAAATAATCCCTACGACCAAATTATGAGTAACAAACTACTGTATCGTGTACAACATGCCATAAAGGGGTACAGCAATTAATGGTATTTTGTAACACCAAACTAATTTAGTACAGACAAAAAACCACTTTTGATTCTTACACTCTGACTGATGGACTGATGGAATTAAATTTAAACCATATGACTTTTGTAACACATATACAATGACTAGAGTGGACTCAAATTGGAAAATACTTTTTGCTTCATTTCTAAGTTTCAGACTAAACGTATGATTGGTTACAATGATTACAATATTGCAACAGATATTCCGCCTGTCCAGTGACATGCAGCGCAAGCATATTCAGGAGTGATGATAATGACTCAAAAGTTCATGAAATTCTTACTTGTGAAGGAACAATTGTCAAAACATGGCAAGATCCATAGAATTTGTGGCTACACATACATGTGCGTGCATGCAACTGTAACTTTGGGCGGCCACGTAGACCTGCCAATACTATGGTGTAAACAATGAGGGTGATTCTGATGTGGATAAACTTGCTTTGTCATATCGTACCAAAGAACTGCTCCAGGAAATCCTCAGCAATATTTTTGCTAGTTTTGATGGTTTCCAACAATCTTTGCCAACTTAACATTGCTGACTTCATTCATGTACATGTATCAATGTTACTCCTGTCATAAAGAATTGTTTTTGCCCTATCTATTATAGTCCCAATTTAGCAGTGGGAACCAGTGCGGCCGTACTGCAGGCCGGCAATTTTTTAAGTGAGGAGTGAAGCAAAAACTCAAGGGAAACTTTGCTTCATTTTGCAATTTGACTTCCGTTATTTTGGACACAAATCAATCACTCTAGACCTGCAAACACAAAGCTAAATCACTTTGAATATGGTTAAGATGACCCTCCCCAATTTCCACTAAACTCCCTGTAGTTGTTGTCCATGTTGCTGTTGCTACAGTTGATTGAGATCAGTGGAACTTTGAGATCAGTGGAACTTTCCTTGTTTTGTGACTGCACTGATTGCTCATTGTTGTTTTCAGCACTGTTTTCATTTTAGTAACAATTTGTGATAACAATATGACATAGAATTATTCTAATAGGAAAAAAAATATTGTTAGACCAAAAAAGTCTCCCATGGCACAATGGGTGGTCACTGAGAGACACCTTACATGTCCCATTCTCCATTTCATCCGATGTAGCTACATGTATCTTCCTCTTCAGACCTCCAGTCATTCCATTTCCAGTTACAATATGGCAATGAGCATTCCATCCTAATTTATTTCATAATAATAACAGACTATAATCTATTTCTGAATCCTATCTAGAGTCTCTATTTTGCTGTTGGGCATATCTGATGCCAAAAAGAGTCTTGAATCACCTTAACCCCATAGAATGTGATTTTTGTTTACAAAACAATGACTTTTCTCCCTTCGTTTTAATGCATTCTGCATTCAAATATTCCAATTTGAAAAAAAAAATTGAAATTTGATAATCAATTGAGTATTTGGCACAGCTTTAGACTGAGACTGACCTTGAAAACATTGCCTTCCGCAGTACCAACATAAGAGAATCTTTCAGAGACACACTGAGTATCATTAATGGTTGCACAGCTTTCAAGAGACCTTCTGCCGAGGATGGAGGTAGGAATGCCAGGTAGTCAAATGCTTCTCGCACCTTGGGTAGAGAGTCCAGAAGAATCTGTGGAGCAGAGTTCACTGTGTTGGCAAGAAGACCTGCAGGGAAGTGTAAACACAACAAGACACATTTTGTAACCGCTTACAAAAATGTAGCAAACTCTTTATGATCAAAATGCAACGTGATGTTTTCGTCAGTCTGTGTTACATTTTAATTAAATATTTGAACCGGCAAAAACTATTCAAATCTTTGGTTGATGATTGAATATCCAAACGCTTTGCATAATCACAGCACCAGGAGTTGTATTACACTCACTCTTGACCCCACAAGGTCTTGGATGCTTTCTTCAGCAACGCTTACCTTTTTCTTCATTTTTGGCAAATGTGGGAAGAATTTTTGAGGGATCCCATCAGCAATTGAGTTTGAACTCAATTGTAAATTATTTATGCAAGGTTAATGACATCAATCGACCAAAACAGAAAACAACATGGCTTCTGAAATTCAAAAAATGTTAATGTAAAATGCTGATGTAACATTTAGGTGTTCATACCATACATGTTCATATTCAAGCTATTAACTGGTAAGCTTTTATATAAACTCTGCTTGTGGTTTTTTGATCAGCAGTTTTATGCTTTCACTTGCAATTCAGACATAGATAAAGAGGCAAATGCTTAGTGCTGAAACAAGGGCGACATCAGTTGAACCTACAGTAATGTGCCACAGTGCAAATGTCTATGGGCCTATCCTCAGGACTTGATGCAGATGGAAAAGTTGAAAATAGTACAATTTTTCCCACTATATGCATCCTTATTTGTGTCAGTCAAGATGTTTTCATGTATTGTTAGGGACTCCTTGGCGATGCTCTCATCAATTTCTTAGCATGATGTGCATGCAAATGTTAAACAGCACAGTGATTGTGGGCACTTTTCATGTGCTGATTATACAATTCAAAATGACTTTGGGAAAGTTTGGCAGGCTCACGGCTCCACTTTGTGAGTGATGTTTAGTGTGTGTGTGGTCAATGAAAAGCATCCCAGGAAACCATGTTGTAATTTGATGAGCCAAAGTCGTTCAATATACTACAGATGACAATTGGCATAATTACCACTGATTGTCACTCATGTGATATGACTGTTACATATCGTGTATCTTTTCCATAATTTCCACAATCTGGTCCCAAACTTTAAAAGAAGTTATCCAAGATTTTACCACAGAACTGTCATCAGTTGAAGCCCCTTCTGGTTGATTTTATAGAGGTTGACAATGGAGATAATTTGCATGAATATAATATGGTAACATTATGGCCCTAGACTAGGACACCTAGGGAAGCAACAGTTGTTTTTCATTGTGCAACCTACTAACAGATCATTCAGGATACTGAAGGATGTTTTCCCATAAAGTGCAATACAAGTACAAAACAATACAAATATGTTGCATTCTTTATAACCTTGTTCGGAATACATGAATTTTGGCAACCAAAACTCATCTTAAAGGCAGTTTTAATCAGTGGATGGCAAGGATACTGGACACTTCCCAAGCACCGTACTCTAGATTTTGAGTGCTCTGCTTATATGTAAATCCCAGTTGAATTTGTTAGTCTTAATTCTTAGCACTGCTGCTATTCATTCAAAGCACCCAAATTACAAAAAATTAAGCCATAGAGCTACAAACTGGTCATTCACTGATTTGGGGTGTGAGTGAAGCACAACAAATGCCAGAAACGGCAAGTGCAAAGCGCAAAGCACGTATAGCATGGGGCCCAGGGGTCCTGAACAAAATTTTGAATTACATGATTACATGTAATCTTGCATTGATACATGTTTTTAGGTAACTTTTGTATTCCTACTGGCTTGAAACTGTCTGAAATGAACAGCTGGTATATAAAAACTGTGTGAAAATTGAGGTTTGTGGTGTGAGCCAGCCATCCCCCCCATTAAAAACCCTTCTTCTCAATCTAGCTCTCACTTAAACTTTAAGTATGTCACCCCAAGACAAGTGTCATACACACTGCTAGTTGGTAAACATAGTAAATGCCTGCATTAATAACTGAGCTAGACTGGCAATCATACCCAATAAAATCTGACACACTCAGTAAAAAAGCGTAAATCTGCTAAAATCAGAGATTTCCCTCCCCTGATTTATGAAGACTTACCGATGTAATGAGAGACTGGTGCAGAACTCTTTGTAACAATACGGTTCAGAAGTTGCTCCAAGATGTCTGGGCGTACCATTTCATGAGCCTTGAAGGTACTGAGAAGGATCTGACAGCCCAACGAACATGCCTGATGGTTGGGACTGTCAGTACAAGTTTGGTGCTCTGCATGAAAAGCGAATCAAAATGAAACACTCAGAGAATGAATGCGCATTATCAACACTTTCACATAATTGAACCACACCAAGAATCAAACTTCACGCTTGATAAAAAACTGAACTGCATTTAATATACTGTAGATGTGCCCATCAATTTGAAAATTTCAGAGTGAAAGTGATGAGTCACAGAAGCAAGGTTGATAAAAATTTGACTTGAGAATTTCATCAATTACATGTATCATTTGCCCATTATGTTCCTTTGATGCAACAAATTTACTAGAAAATCTAAACAAGGGAGTCAAAGCTAGAACCATCCTGATGAAGTTTCAGCTCAGTGAATACCTTATATTCAGAGAAAAACAATATTCTATGATTTTGATTTCAGATAAACCGTTGCTCAGGCATGTTCTAAACTGCACCTAAATTCAGCAACTGGCACACGTTCTCACATTCACTTTGTTGCAGTATTGGGACCCCCCCCAATTACATGTACCTCTCCCCCATTTGCATGTTTTTATTCTGTCATACAGTGACTACTGTTTCATGCGAGGTATCCCATTTCTACATGAAACAGCTGTTGGGCATATGTATAAGGAGATGAGGCAACTCCCTGTGGGACACTTCAGGGTTGTGCGGTGGCCTTCATTCTTGGAATCATTCTGATCTAAGACTCTGATGACTGAAGGGTGCAGTCTATTAATTTAAGTGAGTATTTCTGGCCAGCTCATACGCATTAAAAGTGCCCCACAGTATCTTTTGAAAAGGAGATGCAGGCTCCAAAAATGGAGTGAAATTGTGTAAATCGTTGCCAGGATCAACTCCCTGGGTCTTTGGGCTTTCATCTGGGAGCAGAATGGCTACATAAATACGGTTGAAAATGGTCTTAAGTGCCGGAGAAAGTTGAGGGTTGCCACTTGAAAAATGGCTGCAAGCAGACTTCGGAAAAAGCAGTTTTTGAGGATGGACTGAATGAAGCCTAGGAAAGATGGATTCCAACTGGCTTTTACCTTAACAGAGCTTAACCCTAACAGAGGCTCACCCTAAGGGGGGGTTCAATATTGGATCTTGGATGGTCAAGTATAGCCTGCACACATCAAGCCATGGAAATGCCCAGGTGACTAAAAGGTCCCCAAATGCTCTCCTTAGTGATTTGTTTCACCTCTGCTGGAAGTGCCCTATTTCAGGCTCAGGTTTTCAACTCTTGGGCTGGAGCCTGTCAACTGGGGCAACTTCTACGGTCAAGCTTTCATGTCAATTCAAAGCATGGCTGAAGTTGAATGTCCTTGTGCACTTGGACTCTGTTGTTTGCAGTGTCTGGCCAAAGGGGGCAACCCTCACTTATTGATAGGAAAGCTAGTTGAAGCTATCGGTACTTCTGTGTAAAAGGGTGATTTTCAGATGCTGACTGCAGAATGAGTTTGCACTAGCAGTAAGTACAGGCACATGTCTGTAGTAGTTTTTTGTGTACAAAGCTATTGCTGACCTTCAGCATTTTCTTCGTACATACAGCCATTGCACAATTTTTTTTTCTCACTTTTTTTCTCTGGAATGGAGATTTTGATACATTCTCAAACATTCATGCCAAACAGTCAAAAGTAGGTGTACATGAATATAAAGGGTGCAGTCCACTAATTCAAGTGTGAATTTCTGGCCAGCTCATTAGTATTAAAAGTTCCCCCACAGTATCTTTTGGAAAAGGAGATTGTATGACCCCCCAAATGCTGACATTGTGTAAATCTTCGCCAGGACGCGGGTAGAGCCGTGTAAAAATTGAGATCCTCAGCCCGCTTTTCAGCTATTATTCTCGGCCCACGTTCGAGCGAACACGGTGAAAGAAGGCATACCCTGACTCTTCTATATATGGTGATTGGCTTTT
The DNA here is from genome assembly GCF_054643075.1 of Acanthaster planci. Classification (NCBI taxonomy): domain Eukaryota; kingdom Metazoa; phylum Echinodermata; class Asteroidea; order Valvatida; family Acanthasteridae; genus Acanthaster; species Acanthaster planci. The sequence goes on from NC_141789.1 coordinate 8,298,963, forward strand.
GTGTGTAGTCCAGAAATGAAAAGACCGAATTTGCATCATAATCACCAGCTTCACAATAGTCCCCACTTTGAAAAGAGGCAACGGGAATGTGGACGCTTGAGTAGAGCTGCATGCCACCGAACAATCAGCTTTTTCACTGTGTACATGTACAGTGTATGTATGAAAAGCGTGGATTGATCATGCATGTGTACGTATTTGGTTGCAATGTGGTGACTGCAATCACTTCACTGCATGATGAAATGTTTACTTGACAAATTTCCAGCGTTGCATTGTTGGAGGAAACACAGAGCCATGGAAAACCTACATTTTTGAGGGCCACAACCGGTCTGCAGATCGACCTCACCTGTGCATTATCTAGGCTCTCAGGAACATTCTGTGGCACACAGATTTTTGCGAGACAAATTACATGTACATGTACATGAGCTACTGTTTGAGTGTTAAAAATGAAAATTATTTTTCTTGATTCTTCTCAAAGCAGTTAACTCAAAAATGAAGCAAGTCCATGTAATGAAACACAAAGTGAATAACAAATTCCTATTGTCTGTCTGTCTGTCTGTCTGTCTTCTCTCAAGGCATTTCAGTACAAGCCCCCTGGCTTTTGATTATGCCTCTGTAGTGCATAATGTCATCTTAGTTATTATCGTATTTATTTGTATTCTTTTATATCCTTGATTAATTTGTATACATTCATATGACCTGATTGTTACATTTGCACTATCAAAATAACTGTTGCTTGAAATTGAAAATTGAAATTCCCGGTGCATGTACTTTTAAACTAAGCAGAATCTGCGGGAAAGGAAATAAATATTGACTGCTTTTTTGTTACAATAAAACTAACCATAGCCTTTGTTGGTGATCCATGGAGCATTCCTTTTACCCTTGGCTTTTTAAAAGGAACAAAATGCTCCATTCATTGCATCACATCAACAGGCCAGTTTTACTACACCCCTTGATGTAATCAGTATACCGTCTGTATGTGAAACTAACAGAGGTACAATGCAAAGTCTGGTTTTAGAGGTTTCTGCATTGCAGTTTGGACTGTAGCGTGTGAGCTAGTCTGTAGTATACATGTACATTTAATGATGTGAACATGGCATCACTAATGTGTGATATCCAATAGTGAGGGTAATATGCATTTGCATACTCTACATGTGCATGTAGCCCAATCACATGATTGTTCTGTGTAGCATGGATTTCTCTATGATATCACGATGTGAACATGACATCACAACCGGTAATGTGTGATATCCAACAGTGAGGGTAATATGCATTTGCATTTCCCGGTCACGATTGTTATGGGCCAATGAAAATACAGTATACTAGAGGTTTAAAAAAGCTGAATTTTTACATGCACACTGTTTTGTAACAAAAGATAAGAGCTCAGGTTATATTTTAATGGTGCAGGCACAGTTACAATATTCAAGGCCTGGCATTGCTAAAAAAATTAAGGAAAGAGAACTCCTTAAACATTCCAATTTGAGAAGGGAAACAGATGTTGTTTATAGCCTTTCTGTGAACTGAAGTATTAAAATTTCATGACTTTTACGTGGGATGGAACCGAATTCTCCCGCACAAACAATGACCATTCTCTGATTGAAGACAACGGTCCTGGGAGGGGCAATGGATGGCCCAGGTTTTCCCCTCCTCAGATCTGCCAAGGTATCGGTACATGTAGCTCCCAGGCAGGAAAATGGAATGCGAGTCACCATGGAATTGCTCTGATCTCTAATAAAAGCTATTTCAAAGTCAATTAAATAATCCTTTTTTATGAACATTGTAGTGGATTTCAGAATCAACTTGTAACCTGGTCACTCTCTACATGTATGAACTGAAATGCATTATTATAGTAGTTCCTTGACCTCCATTATACTTAAGATAAACTTATTATTGCTAAATTACTGACCGTGAAAATACATAATTTATGCCTGTATAGAGGGGTACTTGTACAAGTATATAAAATCCAGTGTCCATTGCAGGTACATGTAATGACTTTGAACTAACAAATGACCTACCTGTTGATTTGCCAAGAGGTCCTGCTCTAGGCCCAAAAGCATCCATAAGAGTAAAGCCAAGCTGTACCAATCCTTGGGTGACATGATCCCAGCCATATGAACTATTCCAAACAATTGAAAAAATAAATTGGTCCTTTATGATTAATTAATCAGTGCCTTTTGACATCTCATGGGGCAGGATGGCATAATCACACCCTGTATATATGAAGGAAGTAAAGAAAGAAGAGAAATAAGCTCATAACAGCAATGGTTTATACCCAACTAAGGAAAGTCTACATTTCATTTCAGTAAGTGAACCAACAGCTTTTACACGCAGCTCACTGTTAAAGTGTGAGCCTGCTACTTTATAAACTTCGTACAAAAGATGTGTGTCAAATCAAATGAGAGGTCACTCTGATCCAAGATCTTCAGGTGAAAATTCAAATCGGATCCAAATCTTACAACCTCAGTTCTGTTTCATCCAATCCACATGACCTTTGTGACTTAGGCTGAATCTGATTTGAAACCAGTAACAAATGCCAAATCCAATCCAAATCTGACAAAATCCAAACTTAATCAATAGGAACCTAAGTCACTAACTTTTATTGTAACATCGATAAACTGTACAGTGCTTTTTAAAAACCTAAACATACATGTTGTTTGTCAATGGGGTTCAGGTCATAAATGGAGTCGTAATGGAGGGAATTGAACATCTTTACCTCATGGAATGGATAAGATTCAGACAAGGATGGAAGTGGACATCGGGATTCAGACAAGGATGGAAGTGGACATCTTTACCTCATGGAATGGATGGGATTCAGATAAGGATGGAAGTGGACATCTTTACCTCATGGAATGGATGGGATTCAGATAAGGAGGGAAGTGGACATCTTTACCTCATGGAATGGATGGGATTCAGATAAGGAGGGAAGTGGACATCTTTACCTCATGGAATGGATGGGATTCAGATAAGGAGGGAAGTGGACATCTTTACCTCATGGAATGGATGGGATTCAGATAAGGAGGGAAGTGGACATCTTTACCTCATGGAATGGATGGGATTCAGATAAGAATGGAAGTGGACATCTTTACCTCATGGAATGGATGGGATTCAGATAAGGATGGAAGTGGACATCTTTACCTCATGGAATGGATGGGATTCAGATAAGGATGGAAGTGGACATCTTTACCTCATGGAATGGATGGGATTCAGATAAGGATGGAAGTGGACATCTTTACCTCATGGAATGGTGTTTTGGTCTTCAGTACCAATTATGCCACATTTTGATTTATGTGGCTATGTTCAGACAGCGTTTTAGCTAATACTGTAAGAGTTAAAAATGGATGCTTGCCACAGAGGTCAGGGTAATCTTAAAACAAACCAAACGTTTAGACACCATTTTAATACTGCGAGTTCCACTTGGAAATATTCATAACCATTTCCTGCCAGGTAACAAAGAAACTCAGCTCATTTATGTGTATACATGTAGTTCTGTTATACTCTGAAATATACACAACTGTGTACTTGTGCCTTTCAACCCATGAAGTGTTTGTACCGCTGGAAAATTCTTCATTTTTTTGGAAATGAAATGAAATGTTGATTACTGATTCAGTACTTCACATATTCCATAAAACTGTTTTCGTATCAAGTTGCAGACCTTCAAGTGTGACCAGTACAGTATCTTTCAGAACTAAATTGAACACATGAGATCAATTTTAACTGTAATTGCACAGTAAGACAATTTTTTACCAATTTACAGCTCACACATTTGTAGTTTTAAAGTGATCTAGGTATTCATTAAAGCAAATTAATGAATAAGGAGCTAAATTTTCAGTGTTACAATATGAGACGACATGTTTTCATGGCAGAAGTAGAGATGCAGCACATGATTGCTCTGCCAGAGTTTGCCTAGGGATTGCTGTTTGCTCAACATAGTATAGACCCGTTCATCTTTGGTATTAACAGAAGCCTTGGCCATGATAAAAACTGTTTTAGAGTGATTCCTATAAGTGCTGTAGTTCACCGATCAACAAATGAAAGAGGAAGCGGCTGCATGCAAATACCAACCAAAAGAGTAAAAATTAAGTATTGGCACACGTACAGGGTACAAACTCTGTATGACAAAAGCACATGGTAGCCCTGTCATGTGGGATAATGAACACGCTTGTTTACATACAAAAGTACATGTATGCCACAGAAAACTCATAATGTAACACTGGGTCAATGACAATGGAAGCATTTTAGTTACAACCATTCAGACACAGTACTAAGTTGTACTTTCCTATGGTGCTCAGTGGACTGCTCCCCCCAACATGTCAGAGGGTAACTGTAACAATGTGATGATCTATGGGCCCCTCAGCACGTGGGATGTGAACACTGATTTTTCACTTTGTGTTATGCCATGGAGGAAGAATTTTCCTTCCTCCATGGAAATGCAGAGCATGTGTGTGTTTGATTGAGAACATACATGTATGCAAAAGGCAATGAAAAGCACAGTGTGAGGCACGACAGGAAGAATGAGTCATGTATGCCGTTTCCAATTCTTGCACTTTCAAGATATCTCTTACAAATAAGAGGAATAGAGAGGTATTGTTGATAACTGGATACCTCATTAAAAGGTAGGCCCAACTCTATCATTTTGGCCAAAGAGAGTTACCGGTAATTGATTTCCTGTGCAACCTCTCCAAAAGATTTTCATTGCTTTTCTTTTGAAAGGTTTTGTTGGAGTTGGGTCCTTCTTTCAATAAGGTACTGAATTGTCAGTAAATGATTGAATGGTAAACAATGTACACAATGCTCAGAGCGGCACTGAGTCTGGAACATTTTATGCTATAGTTTATGTGAAACAATATGAAAAGCTCCTGACCAGCAGAAATGGTTAAACAGTTTGAGCTACAGGTATAACAATGAATGAAATGAAGCAGGCACTGGTATTCATAATAGTATGACACAAATAGATTCTTCACACATGTAAATACTTACCTATTCTGAACTGTATCCAAGATGAGTTCACTTACATCCATTGACGAGGGGGCTAATTCTGTTTAGAGAACAGAATGTAAATCATTCAAGTCCTGAATGTGAGTTTAAAGTCTAGAATGTATGAAATACAATATATGGAAAATAGCTGTTTGAATTGCCTACACAGCATACCCGGTATGACTGCTCCTCTGAACATTCATTCAGGTACATGTACACAACATGGGCACTTCCAAGTTATTTCTTTTATAGAAAAGTCAAAGCATGAAAATCATTGTTGATTGTTGTTAATTTGGTGGTACAGGGACAGCCACCTGCAAAGAGACGAACCTGGGACATGACGCTGCCTGGGAGGTCGTTTATGTGACACAGAAAGAGCAAGGGCCCCAACACAGTTCCATCAGGGACTTCAGAATCAAAAGGTACTTGCTCTAATGCTATGCCCTTCAGAATGACTTGCATTTTGCATTGTGTGAGAAAGGAGGTTAGCCACTGGTGTAGTGCGCCCCCCGATGCCATAACTATGGAGTTTGTGAAGAAGTTTTCTGTGCGGTATGGTGTCTAACGCTTTCGAAAAATCCAGGACATCAAATGATTAGTTTAAAAACGACCTGACTTGCAGACTTGACTCAGCTTTCTGCCAAAAGTTGATGCTCAATTTTGCTCCATGCTTTACAGATCTATGTTACAGAAATGTATTACTTTAAAAAAAAAAAAATTACCACTATTAACCGGTAAGTAACCTCCGACCCAAATCTGCCAGGACCCTTTGTAGGACTCCACACAGATAATCACCTGACCAAATATGGCTGGAATCAGCTGAAGAATATGACAGAAGGAGCCGCTTTATGATTTTCACCAAATGACCACAAGTACCACCACCGGTAGGTACCCTTTGGGTAAATTCTAAAGCCAGTTTGGTCAAGGGAATTTTACATGTATGTACTGATACATGTAACCACCTAAGTTTGGCTTTCTTCAGACGAAGACTGAGGAAGAAGCATTATTCTGTAATTTTCAATAAAAATGACTGCTAGTGACTGCTTGTAACTGCTTGGTGACTTTTAATCCTGGTCAGAGTGCACCACAAATTAAGCCAAACAAAAGAAAGTCTCCAATTTCTGTTCAGGGACTGGCTCCAAAAGTGGTGTTGCAACATATTTTTCTTTGGCCTCACTTTTTTCCCCTAGAAATGATGTATACTGCACGATGTTCATTGCGACTGCATGTGTACACACCACCACAACCAACACTGAAATAGATTGGCCCCCTCACTGTTTACTGTTTAAAAGTAATTTCAGCATGTAGATGTACGCAAGACATAAGACCAGTGCATTTGTCTGGTTCCTAGATTTAATACAAAATGACATCATGAAAAAGAGTGCGCGACTAATTAAAATGAATGGGGGCCTTTACTGCACATATTACTAGACCGTACCCCATCTAAAACTGTTAAAATTATGCAGTAGCAGAATTCCATTTGGCAGCTTTTTGACATCATATTATGCCAAATAAAAAACTTGTTTATTTTGCCGATGAGCAGGTCTACAACGATGCACTGACCAGAACTTCCTTTGCACTACGATTCTTGGTTGAAAATGATATCATAGTACTCTGTAACAATGAGACATGTCAAAACTGGATACAGTTTGATTGCATTGTTGCTAATGCTGGTCAAACATGTATCTTTAAAATTTGTTGACACTGTTAGATAAAATGTGTGCGAGATTTTTAAAGTGCTATCTTTCAAACATTGTGATTTTCACTATCCGCTGCTTTGTTCAACTTGTACCATAAGGGCCAAAAAAGACAAAGATGTGAAAATTGCACCGTATGAATAATCTGTAAGTAATCTCTGACATGGTACAGAATTCTAGTATCTATCCACATTACCTGCAATCCAATGAGATGACTTCTGTCTTGCAGCATCTTTGAAACTTTTCAAAATAGCACTCTTCAAGAAATCATAGATCTGAAATTACAGGACCACAGAAATAAAATATATTTCCTGTCAAAAACTCTTACTGCAAACAATTTAGGAAAGGTGTCAGAGACTTCTTTCTCTGAGGATGATGATGATATTATTAAACTGGTAAAGTATATAAAAGTCTAATATGTTGCAAAAATATGTTTACTTTTACAAAACGTAGTTATAAAAAACAAAGGTAAAAAAGTGTCAACTTGATATCTTAATTGTTTCCTTGTTTGAGCCTCTAAATATTTGGGTGCAATGCCGATTTTTGGTACACTTTAATTGCTCGTTTTGGTAGCAGCTTTGAAGACCTATTTGGAAGGCTGAAAACTGGTGTTAAGGCTATATCTTACCCATAGTTTTTTAGCTTTTATGATGAGATTTTAAAGTTTTTTTATTTCAGAAGAAGTGGCCCCATCAGGTCCTAAACATAAACATGGATGCTGTTTAACTTTTTTTCAGATTTTCACAACATAAAAATTGACCGAGGATTACCAATAGTTAATATCTACATATTTAGGAACTTGACCATGTATCCAAATGTACAGTACCCACAGTACCCAGACAAAAAATGACCTGAAGGATCTTTTTCAGGCCACTGTTTGACCCTGTGGGCACGTATTGAGAATGTCAAGTTTTGAGTTTCTGAAGTACATGTATCATGCTTTTATAACACACATGCACTTCAAAGTGAGAAAAAAAGTGATAAGGCATCCAGCTGAGGCTGCTGCAGTAAAACAATCAAAGACACCAAGCTGATACTTTGTGCTTGGAATAGCATTTTGGAATGATCTATACTTTGAATGGAAATTTCAGGTACTAAAAATAGAAATGAACTGCCCCTTTCCTGTGGTGGGAGTGTTGGTAAAGTGGGAAAGAACAGCAACATTTTGACATTTGGTGAAAACACAAGCCATGCAACTGATCCAGAGTATTACAGGCTGTCAGGTTTGGTATAATGAATGCTTTTTCACCTTGGAAGAACAGTATTGACTAATACATGTATGCCAGGTATACATCTCACATGATGAACAAAACAGGATTTTAAGATCACATTGTGATTAATTCTAATTCAAGTGTCCAAGGTACCACTCCTTTTTAACAAGATATTTATATACTTACTGGTTCTTCAAATCTATGAATCTGTGCAATGGAGAGTGCCAATGCTACCGTGAATGGTGAAAGAATGGCCGTGGTATCACTCATCAGACCTGCCTGTGACACACATACAGATATAGAAGACAATGACAGGCCAAAAGGACATGTGAGGCAATGGACTGTGGTATATTAACCCTAACCCTCCTCAATCCTCCAACAGGTGAAGGATTCAGGAGGGTTAATATAATCAAGTATTTAGTTTCACTTGAAAACTGGAGTATTTAATTTCCTGTTTACAAAAAAAAAAGCTGAAGCATATGCTAAACATTAGCTTCATGTATCTTCTACTCAATGTATGCAGTACTTGCTATTAATATTGCTTTTACTCTATAAGTAGGGCTTACTTCAGTGCATAATACAAATGGAGTACAAAACTGGAAACATAGTCAAGATTATCAACTTTAAGCTCCAGACTTATAAACCTTGCATGTCAAATACATTGGATAATGTGCAAGCTGGAAAGACATTTGGCATCAGCTTAGGTGAAGATGTTAGGAAATCAATTATCAAAGTTGATAGTTTTGTACAGGTTTTACGCAATGGCATATCCCATGGAGGGGGAGGGGATAAATTTGCCCCCTCCGAGATTTGATTTAGGTTGGGTTGTTGGTTGGTTGCTTTCTCTATGGAACTAAAAGCAGTTGGAAGGGATGAGGATTGTCTTATGGGTAAAACTAATAGTCATGTTTGAAATAAATGTAATTTGCCCCCCTCCCCACTTGGACCCAATACCGTTGATATGCCACTGGTTTGATAAGGTAATAGTGGTATGTACAGCTGAATGTTTTAGTACCTACAGTCATTTTAGCTACTTCGGGAAGTTGATAGTTGCTGGGAAGTGCACTGTTTTTTCAGCTTCTATGTTCTGCTTGTCAAAAGTTTCTTTTCTTGACTGTTTTGGTTCTACCCTGTATATGTATATTTCCGTACAAATCTCTGCAGTCTGGAGTATGTGAAATTAATGCCCACCGAATAGTCCTTAAAGCTAGGTTTACACTATGCTAAAACAAAGCGGGGGGGACAGGATGGGCAATTTATACCTACATGTAGGGTAAAAGTATGATGACATCACTGAGGTGGAATTGCATCTGTTTCCGATATTGTGCCAACATTTCTAACAACTTAAGGCGTGCATAATGCTATCGTTAAATTTTGTGAAAAAATGTAAAATTTGATTCTGCTAAAAATTTGGAATTAAAATGGAGTTACTCTTACAAATATTACAAACACCCACAACCTGTCCCCCACAACTTTTTTTTTTACTTTGAACAGTCACATTGATAATCAGTAGAGTGACACTTTAGGCTCATTTTGTCATGATGGGTCACAGACAACAATAGAAATGTGACATTCTGCTGTTACCTTCAGAAACTTGATGAATTCACGGCCCAGGTCTTGATCTTGCTTGACAGTAAATGTCACATGAAAAATTACAGTGCCTTCCATATGACGCAAAGCATCCTGGGAGATGGTGTTTAAGGCTTCTGCATTTCTATCAATTCATGGAAAAAAAGATATGTAAGTGAAAAATCAAAGTATTTACAATTAGGATGTACATGTACATTTGCCATATCTCTGTCTTGGATACCGGCTGTTCATTGGCCCAGAATGATCACATGACAGGGTGATATGTCCACATCACACTCATCATGAGACATCTCATTCTGCCGACATGTACGTGCAAAAGTACGAGGCAGAAGAACTTCAGCAAGTTCAAGAGTGACCATTGTTGCTCATTTAGTCATTTTTGCTTGGTACCCATGATACGTTTCATGCACAGGTTACGTGGGAATTTGATCAATGGTCGCGCTCGTATAAAGGACTCGTTCCTGTCCCCTTAGCATACATGTATAAGGCAATGCAAGGACCACTAACCAGACTACATGAGAACTTGTACTCACTGGTATCCGCACTACTATCACATCAGTTAATGAAAGTGAGGGAACAGTGCATTCACAGACAATATCAGTTTACACCCGTTACATAATACAGTTTGACAGTAGGCCTATCGTCTTCTGAAATTCAGAGATCGTTACTTTGGATAAATTGCTAAGACAGAGGTATGATAAAACAATTGTTGACTGCTGTGCAGGGATCTGCCGCTGCCGGTCGGCGCCGGTTGGGCCCGACCGGCACGCAGAATTGCCGACCGCCACAATCTGCCAAATCAACTTTTCCGACCGGCACGTATTCCCGATAAGAACCCAAATAAAATAGCATCTTAGTCGAGGGATCGATCGTGAAGATATGAAGATCGTGAAGAAACCGTAAAATTTCTTCGTAAATTTCACTTTGCACTGCCATGCATATCGTCTGCGCACCCACGTACGTGCATATGCAACATATCTGGACCAAATATTAACATGAACCAATAGGAGGCTTTGTTACGCGCAATGCACGTGTACATAGTGCGTAACGAATCTTTCCATTGGTTGCAAGGCCACACATAGGCTTGCATATGCAACGCTCTCAGTGCGCGAAGATCGGAAAACCCCCTCTCCATGATGTACAGCGTTGTTTGTCCAGTTCCGCATTTTACCCAGTTCCACAACTTGAAAAGAAAATTTGGCTTAACTTTCAGAAAGACAAAATTGCAAATGCCCCAATTCACACTTCGTTTAAACACTTAAAAATCTGGCAGAAAAACAATTTTACATGTATTTGCAAAACTGACAATCGACCGTGACTATTTTTCGCCGCGCCGACCACGGTTAGCAACATTCGGCGCATGTATTTTCTGCTCGATGTTGCATAAAACGATCACTGCGATCGTTTTTTAAACCAACGATCGCACCGCATTCGTTAATTGTTGTTTATCCCACGGTGAAAATATTAACTCCGCAATTTTTTTTATTCAAAAGTAACAGCATGATTTTGCCTTTTCCATAAACGAGTTCCATATGGCAAGATACACGCGCTCAGTATGCACGTGACACATGGCCAGATGTGTCAGAAAAGCAAATGGCCAATCTACATTATGTTCATGTAGACTTTAAAATGACTGTTCAGAAAATCCCTGCACACATTTATGAATGTCGTTATCCCATATGCATACTGTACGAACTTTCGTACAAAGAAAATAAGGAAAATATTCCGCCAAGATTTTGCATGTTTCGCCTTATTTTCAACACACCAAAAAAATGAAAAATGATTTGAATAGCAATTAAAAATTATGGGCATCATAGAGATAGAAATTAATTCAATATTTAAAGGATTTACAGAATAAAATCAATATTTATTTCTACTCTTTTTTCTAATTCAATTGCCCGTCTAAAATTATCACCTCATCCTAGTTGACCAAAATTACAAATTTTCAATTTTTTTATTAAATTTCAGAAATTTCAGACATGAGATCCCTAATTCTAGGCTGTGTATACACAGCTGAAAACACCCATAAAAGTGCTGTTTCCGGCCATCTGGGGGCTTTTAGATTCCAAACATTTTCAGGTACGCTCCGCGCCAACCGATGGTGGCGCTCCGCTTAGATAGTCCTGCCGGCACTAAAACCATCCTAGGCAGAACCCTGGCTGTGATGTGGGAAATGACTTTTTTTATTGCAATTATGAGGCAAAACTTATTATTGACATACTCTTATCAACAAGACCGATATGCATTTATTACTAAAATCTTAAAATGCATTGGCGACTGTAATGTTAAGTGGAGTTTAAACTAAACACGTTGCCTACTTTTGCCAACTCCAAGAAAAATTTCAATCTCACAGATTTTGCTGTTTGTGTTGGTCTTTGCACTGTTGATCCTGTTCACTGATGTATGATGTCAGTCCTTCCAACACCAGTTTCTTATGGCCCTGTATATAAAATGATGATGATAGGGAGAATAGTTTGAAATCAATTTCAGTGATATGTCAAGGTCAAATTACACAGCTCCGGTGTAACAGGGGACACAAAATGTCACACTTTTGAACCCTGAATTTATACAATGACCCAATTCCTAGCCACTCAAGTCATACTTTGTTCCTAAAAAGTGTGTCATACTGGTGGTGGTATGTGAAGAGCAGGCTACTCATTAGTATAGACTGTGATTGTTGTCTTGGTTACTTATACATGTTTATTCAGTGAACGTAGTACAGGTAGTTGAGAGATTTCTCTATCACTGAAGCCTCCACTCAAATCTCCATCTTCATGCATTGTTAACATTTCGAAATTTGAAATGTCTTTGCAGCCAACAACACTGCAAACCATTCTGGAGATGTGTTTCAGGAACAGCATGTGTTTGCTGACAGTACCGGTACATTTTTGTTGATAAAGTTACGAACTATGATTTGCTAAATTTGGTTACCTGACGATATGAAAATCATTATTTTTAAATCTTATTATTCTTGAGAGAATGTTATTCCTCCCACCATGTTTTGATGTAAAAAGAGTACAGCAGCACATAGAAGAAAACTCTTAATCAAGAGAATGTTTTTTTGCCTTGGCAAGCTGCATTTTTCTGAAGCTCAATTATGAGGCACATTGAGCAGACTACTTGTACAGTACCGTATATGTACATGTAACTTTTGAGAGCTGTAGAGGTTCCAACATGCCGCTGTACCAACCAAACCAAAGACTAACTTTGCAACAGTGCTTATCTTACATCATCCAGCGAACTGACGTACTTGACGAAGCATGCATTTATACTTGTCATATCCATCCCATTATCCTGCAAATGCAACTGTGTATGTTACTGAAGGAGTACGCGTGTTTGTATGCCACTTTTGTTATTTCTGTCCACAGGAGAATAAGGAAATGAAGCTTATAGGTTAGTTCCAAATTAATGAAAATAAATTTATGCTTCAAAATGTACAATGTACATGTACCTTGGTTGATAAGAGAAGAAGCTGGTAAACCAGTGGTGGTAGTTCCTGCAAGTCAACATCCTTACACAGCCTCAGAATCTTTGTGATGACAGATTTCAGCTGATCACTGCTTAGAACAACATCCCTGTAACAGCAAACAAAGCATTCATCAGCTGGTGTTCAGACTACAATCAAATCACATCTACTTTTTTGCTTTCTGATCAAGAATATCTCAATCCAATCAAGTCTTGCTGTGACTAGACGATACTGATTTGTAGGCTGCATACTTTGACTTGGTAGAATACCCTGATGATGAACACCCTTGAAAGGGATAACTGCTCCCAAACTTTGTTTACTGCAGAGATATACCGAGAGAGCATACGTGTACTCCCCTTGTACGGCCCTGCATTAGATGTGGCAGTCTTGGAAGTGCCAAATATAGCTGAGGTATGGGTGCTACCATGTTGGATGTCTGTTGTTCCGTCACATTTAGATTCGCGCTCAACAGGAAATTCCATTGTTGAGCAAGGAAGAAAGACAGTCCTGCTTGATGATGAGAGACAACCCAAGGCATGGTATGTACAGGCAAAATTTTCTGCAACCTGTTGAGCCTGTGTGCGTGCAGCACGTTCCAAGATGGAGGAAGAGGAAAAGACCCTCCTGTGTCAGCGATGGAAATTGGGCAAGGCGGTCCTCTTTCCAACTCTCCGGCCGGAGGCTCACCAGCCTGAGATGGGCTGGGGCCTGTGATTTAAGCACTCATTCAATCAGAGGCGAGGTTGACAAGGCCGAAGCCATACATGTACATGTAGGTTTCAAAGGACCAGCAGGCATATCTTTACCCTTCTCAGTTGACATATTGACAAACCAACAGCGAGAAAAACCATCAGAAATAGCAAAGATGAGGCAAAACACATGGAAACGAAGCTGAAGAATGAATGTACAGGTACTGAGTGCCAAACTGTATTACAAGAAACAAAAGACACACTTTGATGCTTCCTTGGGTGGTTATACACTGTATGCTAAGGCCCATTTGCATATTATGCCTTAAAAATCTGCCATTTCTTCAAAGGGTGGTGCAAACCGCATCACTAGGGACAATAATAAAAAGTGAGTCTTGACGAGGACAAATGTTATTCATGTTGTATAACATCTAGTACTCTACATGTATCTTGAAAGTCTTCCAATATAAATGCAAATACACAATTTCCAAGAAGTACACATTTGTAAACATTATCAAGCCCCCATTTTATGTTTTCCTTACTACATTAGTGTTACAAGAGCAGCATTACCTTCCAGATTGCTCACCATGGCCTAGCAGTGCTGACTTCACTTTTTTACGCATGAACCTGTAATTTACTAGCTAACACAATATCAGGTGATTAAACTCTGTAGCACTAAGGTACATGTTACTTGTAAGCTACGTAATTCAAAAACAGCAATGCATCTGTAATCTGATTTATGTGTTTTAAAAAATTAACAACTACCGGTAGCCGTTTTTAGTGAAACTTTGAGCAGAAAATGTCGTCAATTTTTAAAACTGAAAAAATGTTTTATTTCAATACATGTATATTTATATTTCAATATTGTTAAAAAAATCGGGATTTTGATTTTCTGTTAGAAAACACAAGAAAATAAAACTCCATAGTCCAAACACACACGTGTACATGTAATTGCATGCATGCTTTTTATTACTAATGCTCCCATCAATACTGCTGGCAAGAACTGAAACTAACCTGAACATTGAAGCAAGATGTATGACACAATGTGGATCCCATCTACTGGAAGTCAGAGTGGTTATCACACTGTTCTTATATTCCACTCCTGACATCTTATTGTTTCCATAGGTTATGGTTTCCTTTGCAGCAAGTGATGACAGGATTTTGGGCAGTAGTTCAAATGCCCTACAAGGAGTTAAAAACATACGGAGCACATGAACATGTACATTCTCATGAAAAATCATTAAACAACAGAGGGATGTACTGAATGATGGTAGTCTGGTTCCAAGACCTCATAATTCAACCGACGTACAAATTGTGGGTGTGGTAGCCACTATTGACAAATATGGAGCATGATGCAATATAAGATTCCTTACATAATGTTTCGAATGCAGGGTGCACATGTTTTTTTTTTTAAATAACAATTTCAAAATATATAAAACCAGCAGTAACAATCAAAAACAAATTCAGAGAACTTGAAAGAAGTTGTCAGAAACATGCATACCATGTCAGGAAGTCTGTGAAGAAAGGCGCTCAGTACTTATATTGTATACATTTCCAAATATTAACGACATTATCTGAAAATCGGCAAACACAGCTTCCAGAAACTTTGGTCAGTTTAGAATTATTTTAAACAGGAAGAATTCTCCCATTCTTGTTACATGGTCATGGCGGCAGACAGACCTCAGATATCTCTTGGGGTACATACAGTCCATATCATTTGGTCTGGGAACCAGGCTAAGGATGCTGGGAGAAAAAGGGAAAGGTGGAAGACTGGAAAAGGGGAAAATAACATTTGGCAACAAAATTTTGGCTTCAATCTTTTTACATGCACATGTATGTGATGTGTGAGTTATTGTACGATATTAACTGTGTAGCTTCACCTTTTATGGACTTACTTTCCAGAAGTTGGATCCCTTGATCTAACAGCATCGGTAAATGTACCAGCCAGCTCAGCCAAGTGACTGGTTGGGAGATTATCTGTCTGTTGGGAAAAAGATTGAGTATATAAAAGCATATTTTGCACTCAAACCAACTGATAGATGAAGTTTTTATTTCGGCATCATCGTATCACTTCATGATAGGATTAAAATCTTTTTAACACAATATAAAATTGTATGCTAGTATGTACACATACATTTGCATTTAGGGTATCCAGACAATTCTTCACAACTTTCCAAGGTGGAACTGATGAGTGAAAACCTGCTCATACGTCATGTTTGTAAACGATGAACAAGGCCTAAGATATTGCCAAGGTCACCTGCAAAGTGCTAGTGCACAGGTACATTTATGTTCCAAAAAAGAACAAAACCAGGCAGTAAAGTTTTCAATTTCTAAATTGTGCCGATATTCCTGCTTGTAGTCCTTGACCTAGTCCCCTTTTTATCTACTTCTCTCAATGTCTGACTGCATAATGGTACCATTTTGTTCACAAATAACCACTGTGCCCAAGCGTAAACAGTAGGGATGAATCCTTTTTGGCAGTCTGTTTCTCTGCAATGCCAACTTACTTTCACATTCCAGGACCAGAAGTTACCTACAGTACATGTGCATGTATATGTACAGTCCTGACCCTTAGGTTTAGGTACAAGATACTGGTGCATGTACATGTATGATACTAAACATTGCTCATCTTTGTATTTTTACAATTTCAAAAGTACGTTCTAGAAATTCTGTATTTTACATTGTAATCTCCAATTGTAAAGTTTTCTTTTAACGAAGCAGTTACGCCAGTTACTGATCATGTATTGTTTTACTTCAAATGTGATTGATGAAGTTTTGGGTGATTCAATGGGTAATCATGGTAATGTGTTCATTAAGGGAAAGAAAACCTGCCATGCCTGTTTCCCACCTTAACACCACAGATATTGTTTGCCTACTACAAATGCCCTGTCATTCATAGATTTTACACAAGATAAACTACAAGATCTTTGATTTAATCACTGAAAATGCCGCACTGTTTTTCTCGATTTTTCACAAAGCAGTTGACTCAATCATGAAACAAGTCAGTGGAATGTAAGTTGCAGTGAATATTATACACTATGATCAGCCAATCTTATGAAATTATGACAAAACACCAATGGTACAGTGCCTTTAAGTATTATGTGATCTAAAAAAAGCCTTCATGTGGTGAAATTTGTCATTTTTATATCATATTAATCAACTTGGTGAGAGCACTGAGCAATTTCAAATCTGTTTAATTCATCATTTTAGGTTGTCTATAACTCAAGTTACTGTATATTCATGGGAAGTTATAAAAACCAGTCAGAGAAATGAAGCTTTCAAATTCCACGTAAAGACTTTCATTGAGATTACAACAAAACTGACTGACTGAAAGATTGGAAACTGACTTTGTAATTGCCTCAAATAAGAATTATTTGTACATGTATATCAACGACTGAAAAGGCCACAAGTAATGTTAATATTCTGTGTTTTACTGGCTAAAACTGAGGGCAAGTTTCTCATACATGTAGATGTACAGTATATGGGATACTCAGTTAGTGCAAATAGTCCATAGACCCTTCGTGTTATGCTTTAAGTGAGGTCAGCTACATGTACCATTTCCACTGGTCAAAGCCTGAATACATGAACTTAAAGAATGTAAAATAATACCTCCATCAGCAGAATCCCAACAATTTCTGATGCTACTCTTTTGGTTAAATCTTCCTTCTGCAGTAAACTGATAGCCGTGTTATAAACATTCAGCCTTCTCCTTACAGCCGTCTGTTCATTGGTAGGTGAAGCCTGGAAGATAGCACGTACTAAATCTGCAACATTCCCTTGGTCCTGCCTGGATGCATACAAATGTAGCATCTCAGATATCTATCCAAAAGATAAAAGAATATGAATTTAAAAAAATCTCAGGTTAGAATGATTTGATGGCATTATATTTGTACAAGGTTCCAAAGTATTGCTCTTGCTATTTTGCTAAAATAATGCTACATAACTCCTTACAGGCACTAAGGAAAAAAAAGGAACATTCCACATTCATAGCTGCCTGCCAATATGTTCTATACATGAGTACATTTACATGAACTAATCAATTTCAAAATTTGCTGTTATACTCAACCCACAATGATAGCAAAACACTCCAACATATCGATCAGCATCTGTTTTTTAATTGCACATTGTACATGTACAGTACTTGATACAGCTTTGGCCTTGTGTACCCTCTTTACTTAAATTTTGCACCAACACATTATAAACACCATGTACATGGTGTGAGATAGTATACCATACCCCACAGTGACCTGCATGCATACTCTTGTGAAGCTTAAATTGCTTGACGCAAATGGAAATTTATGCACAGTAAACTTGACTTTCTAACTACATGTACACTGTACATGTATCGGAACATACAATACAGTGAGCTGCCACAATGATGACAGTTTCTGTGTGGGAGGGGATCAAACATGTCAAATACATGTACCCGTACATGAATGGTGCTTTCCTGATAAAATCTGTACATATATGAAATTTCATGAGCGGCAAACTACAGTATACCAACACTGTTAAGTATGGGATATTATTGAGATTTACGAGCCACAGCTACATGTACATGTATATCTATACAACCCTGTAGTCATTTTGGCACATTTGTGAATGATGATCTTAGTCAAACTCATCAACTTGTCTTCATTACTGCATGAAAATTCTCTTAACATTGGAACTTCCTGGAACTTACATTTCCACTTTTACTTTTATGAACATGCCACAAAATGTACCAGTTAATGAATTAATGAAAATGACATGATCAAACCATTCATGCAGGAGAAACTTTCCTGTACGGTAATGCCTGTTATTAATTCTGAACTGCACTCGCCGCTCTACTTGTCATACTTGTACATGTGCTCGTACACAAGTAAGTTTTTTGGATACTCATGGAAATGTACTTGTACCCACAAGAAAAATTTCCATACCCATGTTCCTACTCATGTACATGTAATAGTACTCATGGAATATGTACATGGAACACGTACTTGACTACAGCATTGATTGGAACTAACAATCACACTGTGCGCCTTTTCTATAGAGTACCAAAGTAAATATGCCATGCGCACAATCATGTAAGAACCAGCACATCAACCAACAGGCATGCATATTCCAATTGTTTGCACTACACTTCCTTGTTCAAATGGCGTCACACTTTGGTACTCTACATTGATTTGATTGATCACAATTTTACTTGTTTGCTGAATCATTCACCCATGAAAGCATGGGTACCATTAGATTGAATAGAACTTCATTTCATTTCCCTGGTTCCCGCCCCCCACTCCTCACATATTTCATTCATGATAAGAGGAAAATAATGTAGGGACGGGAACCAGTCTACAAGTACCATTACACAAAACTACTGGTACCTTTGTGTGGTGCTTCAGACATGAATCTGTTTCACAAAATAGCAGATGTAATATGTGAGGACTTGTAATTTTTTCTCCAAGCAGAAGAGGATTTGCAAGTATTGTATGTATATACATGTAAAACCAGTAATGAATGTTTCACATTCATGCAGCGGCAGGAATAGTTTGGCCCAGTGGAACAGAATACATTTCATCTGACACTTCATAAAATTATTCTTACCTTTGAACTCATTAAACGCTCATTATTTGTCTTCAATAACATTCATTACACTTTATGTGAGTACAAATAACATGTGAAAATGAATACCACAGTCAAACTACACGTACATATATTGACTAGTCTGTACTCTGTACATACATGTAAATGAGTTTGTTGAAACTTTAAATAGTAAACACATTTTGTTCTGACAATTACAGCAAAACCATATAAAAAAATTGTTCTGACGAGTTAGTCAGACATGTACCGAGTTCAAGTGAGACCGCACTCAGTATGCATGCCATAAGAATAAAAACAAGAGTTCCATGTACACATGTAACATACATGTACATACACTATAAACAGGTTATATGGCTTTTGGGACTTTAACTTTTTTATTTAGTTTGGCCGTTTTATCTACATTTAGTCTGACAAACACCGGTTGGAAAATGTCTGTTCTCTAACCATAATTTCATGCTCTGTTGGATTTTAAATATTTTCCAGAAATCTCTTCATTGGCATTTTACTGTTCTTAACAAACAAGCTGAGTTTGAACTTATGAAAAGTGACCTACATGTACTCATATACTCAAGTGAAAGAAATTCCATGTACATTGTACATGAACAGGTGTACCTGTACTATGGTGAAGCACTTGCACTTGTGTAAGAGTACATGTTCTCAGGCAAACATACTCCACTAGAATGCAATGCAATACAAAATATCACCTCTTCATTTGTTGTGTTCTGTAAGCACCTCATCACCTGTTGCTTGTCTCCCTTTGCAATGGCATCTAGTATGTTCTGGCCAAGACTCATCATGCATCTTATGATCTCACAATCCTGAGGAGAAACCAGATTTACAACGGTCAATTGTCTTTGATGTGATGATTCTGTACATTTATTTCGATGTCATGTACTCAATCACGTCAATACAAGTTACAGAATAAGGAAATTGACGACATTAGGTTCTTCATCAACAGCAATGAATTTCACCATAATTAAGTCCCTACGACATGTGATGGTGATTAAGGAACATTTGGTACATGTACTGAGTGAAACAAAATGCTTTTGTTTCCAAAACCTTTAGAGGGAATACAGACAATTTTACAGAGGGACAGAACAAAAAGCAACATAACATACTACATGTAAAAGTAATTAACACAAATTGTTTACAAATTATGATACAATCTTGTGATTAATTCATTGATAGGTAAGCAACAACAAAACTAAACCAAAACAAAACAACAAATCAAGGACAAAGGAAAACAACAGACCAACAGACAAGCAGGAGTATCATTAGCTCACTGTTGTGTGTAAATAAAGTTTCAAAATAATACATAGAAAGCAAGAAGTTGTGCTTTCAATTTTGAGATACATGTACATGTATGGAGAGCATCTGGGATGTTTTAAGAGGAATACTTGAATTATTGCAGAAATTGGTACCATGTTAAATCAAACTGACATTGAACACTAGTATACTGCTAAAGCCCACATGAAGATTTTTCTTTGTGATATTTCTTGTATTACAACATCAGATGCAAGAACCCAGTACTGTGTTAAAGCATGACGGTAACTGGCCATTCATAAATTTATACATGAATTTACCAAGGCTAAGATAAGTTTTGTAACACTTAAACATTTGCATTAATAAGGGCAAAGTATGATCTCGACAACTAGCACTGGAAAATATTTGGATCACTCGCTTCTGTAGAATAAGTTTAGTTTGTCACACAATGAGGATCCACCCCAGGTGATGAAGGTATAATTTAAGTGTGGCAGAACAAGAGAATTGTAGAGTTAATAAGATGTGTTTACATGTAGTACCTGTACAAAAAACTGTAAGCGGCTCATTACACTGATAGTTTAGATATTTTACGTACCACAACATCAACGTGTGGTTCTTTCACATTAAGTTCAAATTGAGAATAATGCCTGGGAATTTAGTGTTGCTTATTTTTTGAAGATTATTGCCATCAGAGACTAAGGATACCAATTCAGGATACAAGTTTCTTTTGTCTCGAAGAAAATAAAACATACTTTGATTTGCATATATCAATACATAATTTGTTTGCTTGTATCCAAATCTTCACATGTTCATCATTATGAATACTAATAGCTGTGTCTACATTAAATTAGGCTCGTATCATCTGCAAATAAAACAAAGGATATTAGGTTGCATGTATTGGTATTACAAATATCATTTACCGGTATATAAATAAGGAATAAACGAGGACCTAAGGCATAACCTTGAGGAACCCCTCAAGAAATTGGTTGATGTTCTGACTAAGTTGCATTGAACAATACAAATTGTTTCCTGACAGACAAATAACTTTGAAACCAATCTAAAGTTATAAATTCATTGGTCTAGAACAGTCACTGGCCAAAAGTCAGTTTTTTGTACATGTCCATGGCCAGTGAAATGGTTTTACAAGACAAATTCAGCGACTAAACCTAAAATAACTAAGGTAGAAAGGAAGGCTTTTCTGCCTTTTTAAAAAGCATTTTTAAGACTTCTTGCTGGTTACTGTAACGACAAACATATAAATGTCAACAGTAGTCAAAATTTAAACATTAACAATTAATGTAAATAACTGCAGACATGTATGTAATTGCTACGTTATCCTGGTAGCTCCGAAGTTTTAACTAAACTTAACTTGGAATAGTAGCAAAATTGCCTTTGAAATAAAGTAACAGAATAAAAAAATCAACCAATGACATCATCATGATGGTATTTCAGATTTGCAATGCAGATTATATGCATACTTACAGTAATTGGACATGTACAATGTAGATCAGAAGATAATGGCCTTCAAACAAAAAAAATGACCATTAACAGTCTTTCACTTTACTTGTGAAACTGTAAATTTATGACATTTATGAAGAGAAAAACAGTGTGAAGAATGCACTGTTTACCCCTAAGGATCATGGTGGCACTCTTTGGCATACATTTCTTACCATCTTGGAAGTAAATGTCTCCCTTACTGTCCAGGATTATGCAGGGAGACTGTCCATGCTCACAGTGGCTAAATACATCATATAAAGGGTTCTTCTTTGGATACATTACATGTATGTCCACGTAAGGCCAAGTCACACAATCATAACATTACTTGACATGCTTAGTTTTCAAATAACATTTACTCTAAGACAAACATCTGACGAACAGACTTTCTATTCACAGAATTTAACATAGGGAAAATACACACAAAGTCAAAGGAGGTAGGGTAAAAAATTAAAAATCTATATAACATCACTTGATGTCATTATGATGTCAGTGACATTGTCACCGTAATAGATACTTTCAATCTCAAGGACTTTATAATTGTAAATTTATTTATTTTTTGGTCAACTTAAACTTATGTAGGTGGTACCAACCAAACATAAAAATTAATCTTGGAACAGCACGAAAATTACTGGTGTTAGAAAATAATACATGAAGGTAGTCCATTTGTTTTACGGGTATTTTTGGAACGGGGTACCTGTTTTTGTCAAAGACTGAGTACCTGGGTACCAGTGTTGTATTCAAAACCATCACAAGTCCTTGCAAATCCCGGCAAGTCCATTACAAGTCAGTCTTAAGCCAATTCACAAGCTATTCAAATGAGCTGTGACAAAAGCATTCTTTTGTTATTGTTCACCCTGTTACTTATGGCTGGCCTTGTGACTGGACTTTTGACTGGACTTGTGATGGAGTCAGATACATGTACAACACAGCTGGGTGCACGTACATGTACAATGTACCTGCAATTAACAATAAATAAATGCCCAACCCATCAGTAACACCATAGTTGCTGTATTTTTCCCCAAGCTGAGCAATATAAACTGATCTGCCACAATACCCAAATTCTGGTAAACTTGGAGTGAAATTCAATTTTAATTGGTACGCACCTTTGGGGTAATTGTTGTTAGCTTTAGGTTAATATTATAAGTTTCATTGGCTGATATTAGTTTCATTAGCGATAGACAGAAGATATGGAAGGGACATACTAAACTATGAACCCCAAACACTGTGGGCGGTACCAACCAAACTTCATTTACTGCAGGAGTACGCTTCCAAAATGTACATACATGACAGCAGTTCTACAAATCGTACTAGGGTATATCTCATGTACAGAAGTCCTATTAACTTGGGCCTACCAACCTGCCGGCCAGTTCAGCATTCATCAGGCCCGTAGCATAGGCTGGGGGTAGGGGGTTGGAATGAAAAAAAGAAACCCCAGTTGGTGGTGTTTTGTTTTTTGGTTTTGTTTCTAATAAATATAAATTTTTAATAGAATTATGTTCACGTACCTATGATGTAGTGTTCCAAGGCACATTAATGTTAGGCCTTGTAATAATACATGTATGTGTTCACACAGTGCCAAAGTTCCACTTTTGGGTTAGCAGGTTGGCCTAACCCTAGCCCAAGTTGGATGTTGTCTTCATTTACACTACGACTGACGTCCACGGTATAAAGTCCTCCTGCCTTAAAATTTTTTTTCAATTTTTTTTCATATTTTTACCTGGCGGAGGCAGCTCAAATGTCATTCATACGTGATATGTATCCTGATTTCCATAAATGCTGTTTTGAAATTACTATATGCCCACGGAAAACGTAATTTCGCAAGAAATTTTGCGAAACTCTACACTTTCCGTCATGAATCGTGAATGATCTATGTTCATCTAGTAGTACGCATTTGTGCTTGCATGAAATGGCCTCCAAGCTCGGACCCCATTCTGTCAGTTATGTTGTCTAGAGCTAGGTTTAGGTCTTCGCTCCATTGGAAATGCATGGAGATGGCAGACAAGAGCCCAGCTGTAGGCATAGCTTTTTGCACATTTGCAAGTACGCGAACTAGATGGACGTAGATTGCTCACAACAGAAAGCATGGAGTTGCACTAAATTTCCGCGGGCGTATTTAACAATTTCAACACAGCATTCATTATTACAAATACAAGGCACTTGTGACCGACATTTGAGCTGTTCTCACCAGGTAAAAATGTGAGAAAAAGGCCTAAGCACGCCTACCCTGAACGTTAATCACAATGCAATGTAGCCTACATTGGCTAGACGATGTCCAACCCAGGCTAGCCTATCCCCCCATCCCCAGCTACTCCCAGAACTGTGGGGTCCGACGTCCACTCCACTCCCATGAAACGGAGCAGACGTCGGACCCCACAGTTGTGGGGGAAGGGCCCCACTACTAGTAGTACTACTAGGCCTAGGCCTACCCCCCCCGCATCAGTCTAGCCTAGGCCTAGTCTCGTAGAGTCGTCGGCAACGGGCCTGTTCATGTCATTGAAATGGCAATGCCTCTTTTTGTGCCAGACGAAGTAGAAAGTGCACATTTTACTTTAGTCTACAAATACTTATTCACAATCTTACCTGTTAGTGTTAGCGAAGTTTTATCAGACTGCAGACTTCCTGCTATAACTTTTTTAAGAAAGAAGGCCGACCAACTCAACCGCGGGAATCACGTCCGTTGCCTTTCTTACTGATTGAGGGCGCTGTTCAAACTATGTAGCAGTAGTACCTCTTTTTAACGGTCGATATCAGTAGTATGTAAATGGACAGTTCTGGAGCAAACGCCCCTTTTTGCCCGGTTTTTGCTCAAAACCCTTGGGTACCTATACGACCCAAAAAGCCCTCGAAACCCTTTAAATGTGAAAAAATGAGAAAATGCTGGAATTGTCGTGAACCCCCAGTTTTTGATCAAAACCCTTGGGTAGTACATCGACCCAAAAATCTCGGGGATTTCCACTCACCTTTTGACCCCGGCGCCGCTCGCTAGCTCGTGACCCGGCAATCACTCGCAAACAAGTCTCGACTTGCCAGATCTGACCTCGTGACTGGCACCGACTGGCACCGACTTGCACAAAAAAGGGATTTCCCTTAACTGACCTTGGCTCTGTTCAAATCAAAACAAACCGCCTTAAATAAATGCTCTTTATATAAAAATAGTAGTAAAAAAAAAACATGTTGAATAAAAATGAGAAAAATTTAAGAAATCTATACATAAAAAGAGACATGAGCAATCCAAAACACAGACCAATATTATCGAACTTTGTTCGATATAAGAAGGCGTTTTTAGAAGATTTTGTCAAACGGTATAACGTACCGTTATCGCCACCTAGGCGCAAACATCATACACGATTTGAACTAATAAACGCCATCAGAGAGGATCAAAAACAATTTAGGCATCTACCGCGTCAGTCGTATCGGCAGCTGTTGAAAACGGTACAAAAATATAATATTCCTTATACAAACAAAGACAGATACGTCAAACAGGACTTTATCAATGCGATTAAAGCTTATACACAACCTAAAGAACTCGAGGAAGTAGACATTAAACGTATATGGCGTTTTAAAAATAATTTTCGTAATTGGGAGTTGATTCCTCGCTTCTATGAAGACGATTTAATACATTTTTTTGATTTTTACAAGCAGTTGATAGAGAAAACAGCGTTGGCCGAACTCAAAGAAATTGGAGGCTACAAATTACAAACACATCTTAAAGTGCGGTTTAGATTGGAAAAACTTGACGAAACGATTGACTACGGCACCTTTCCCTTTCAGAGCGATCAAGACGTAGTAACAAATAAAGCTGACGTTAAAAATGCACTTGCTAAGCAACGCGAAGAACAAATCAAACAGGTGGAGGCTCATACACAAAAAGGTTCGGGTTGGATCTTTGACAAAGTTGTCGCTTTTTACATCAACGTGGTTAAATATAATCCAGTGGGTTCTTCTTACATTCCGTTGCCTGAGGAACTGTTAGACAAAAAAGCAATCATAAACGTCGAAAATAAAGATCAAGAATGTATCCGATGGGCGTTGAGAGCAGCTTTAAAATTATATTCAGACGGAGTCAAAAGCCAGCTAGAAATAAATCCAAAATATAAAATTAATAAGGAGCGACCTTCGACTTATGTGTCAGAATCAGATGGTTTAAATTTTACAAACATAAGCTTTCCAACACCGATTTCACAAATCCCTCGTATCGAATCGCAAAATAACTTGGCGATCAATGTGTTTGGTTACACCAAAAAAGACGGTATTTACATTCTCCACAAAAGCAAGCGTTTAGAAGAACCTATCAATTTACCTTTATTTAACAAGGGCGAGAAGAACCATTATTGTTGGATTAAAAATTTTTCTCGGCTGACGGGCGATATCAATCATCACAACGGCCAAAAATACTGGTGTTTGAAATGCATGGCACATTTTCAAACGGAAGAAAAGTTAGCCAGTCACAAAGAAGATTGCCAAGGCTTAAACGTTCCTACGTGTAAAGTCGAAATGCCGGCCGAAGGCGAGAATATACACAAGTTCAAAAATTACAAAAATAAACAAGACGCGCCTTTTGTCATTTACGCCGATTTTGAGTCGGTTTTAGAAAAATTACCGCAGACTGATACAAACACTCTCAAAACACAGATTCACAAGCCTTGCGGGTACTCGTACGCTGTCGTCAGATGTGATGGAGTTTGCACTAGCCAAAAGACTTATAGAGGCCAAGACGCAGCCGTTGATTTTGTAGAATCACTTTCTCAGGAAGAAGAAAAAATAAACGAAACGTTTAAAAACAAAGCGAAGTTGATTTGGAACGATCAATTACAAAAAATCTATGAAAAATGTAATACCTGTTGGATCTGCGAAAAGTTCGTAGATCAGGCGAGAGAATCTCACTGTCAATGTGATATTCCAAAACCACCAAAGACAATAAAAGAAAAAATCAAGTTTTGTCGTAAAGTTAAAGTAAAAGTTGGGGGCAAAGAAAAAGAGTTTGAAGAACGGAAATGTTTGGATTGCAAAAAGCCAATAAACAAATTTAGAAAGGTTATAGATCATTGTCTCGTGACGGGGAAGTACCGAGGCCCAGCGCACGCCAGTTGTAATTTTCAACTCAAGATTACTCCTTATCAAACACCCATTCCGGTGATCTTACACAACTTGGAGAAATACGACGCACACTTGATTATGCAAGGCGCTCACGAATTTTATGGGAAATCAATTAAGTTGATAGCTAAAAATACTGAAAATTACATTTCGTTTTCTTTTGGCCAACTCAGATTTTTAGACTCCTTTCATTTCATGGCGGCTTCGCTAGATCGGTTGGTTAAAAATTGTTCGCCCGATGATTTTAACTTACTTTGCGAAAGGTTTCCAAATAATAGTCATTTACTCTTGGAAAAGGGAATTTACCCCTATGAGTATATAGACTCCTTTGATCGGTTCCAAGAGAGACGGCTCCCACCAGTAGACGCTTTCTATAGCTCTCTGAAGCAGGGAGGGATAACCGAGCAAGAATATGCTCGCGCGGAGACAGTATGGGAAAAATTTCATTGCCAAAACCTAGGCGACTACCACGACCTATACGTGGAAACGGATGCGCTATTGCTAGTGGGTGTATTTGAAAACTTCCGGAAGGTATGCAAGAAGAACTACGGCCTTGACCCGGCCAACTATTATACGGCGCCGGGCCTGTCGTGGGACGCCCTCTTAAAATACTCTGGCATCCAATTGGAACTACTGACAGACATTGACGAGCATTTATTCTTTGAAAGGGCAAAAAGAGGTGGTATCTCGAGTGTGGGTGCAAAGCGATATGCAAAGGCCAATAATCCAGAACTACCCGATTACGACCCCAATAAGCCAAAGTCACAGATCATGTACCTAGACGCAAATAATTTATACGGCTGGGCGATGAGCAAATATTTGCCCGTAGGGGAATTTACCTGGGAAACAGACTTAGCAAAATTTAATTACTATTACATCCAAGAGTTGCGACTAACTGACGACTACGGTTACATGTTTGAGATCTCTTTAGATTACCCGGAACGTCACCATGACAAACATAATGACTTTCCACTTGCACCCGAAAATATGTTGGTGCCGAACGAATGGTTTTCGAGCTATCAACAGGATTTAATTGGTACTGGTGAAGCGAGTACGAGCGAGCGGAGCGAGCGAGTTACGACCGAAGGGAGAACGAGAGTTGACACCTCGGTAGACAAACTAGTGGCCACTCTCAACACCAAAGAAAAATATGTGGTTCATTATCGTACATTGCAAAAATATCTCAAACTAGGGTTGTGGATCAAAGAAGTTCACCGGGTACTGCGTTTTCGTCAAAAGCCGTGGATGAAAAGCTACATCGATAAAAACACGAAATTGCACAAGAAAGCAAAAAATGATTTTGAGAAGGACTTTTTCAAATTGATGAACAATTCGGTCTTTGGCAAGACGATGGAAAATGTGAGATATCGAATTGACGGCCATTTACTGAGGGACGTACAAGACGCAGACAAATACAAAAAATTAACTTATAAACCGAATTATAAATCGACGGTACCATTTGGGGACTGCTCCCTTTCGTTTGTGGAGATGTACCTAACCAAAACAAAATTAAATAAGCCAATATATTGCGGTGTAAGTATTCTCGATATTTCAAAAACGTTAATGTACGATTTCTACTACAACGAACTAAAATCAACTTTTGGTGAAAAAGTAAATTTACTTTACACAGACACTGATTCTCTATTAGTTCAAATCGAGCGAAGCTCCGCCGATTTAACTGGTTACCTAAACGAAAAGCGCAATTTATTTGACTTTAGTAATTACCCGCCAGATCATCCGCTTTACAGCGTCAAAAATAAAAAAGTTATAGGCAAAATGAAACACGAATTTGGTGGCAAAACAATTTTAGAAGCCGTTTGTATCAGACCGAAAATGTATTCAATCTTAACTACCGATCACAATTTAAAGAAGGCGAAAGGGGTTTCCAAAGTAGTAACCGAGAAAAGCTTGACCCACGAGATGTATAAAAGCTGCCTATTTGACAAAACGCATTATTGCAATAAACAACAACTATTTAGATCAGATAAACATCGGGTGCTCACCATTTCACAAAATAAACTTAGTCTGTCACCTTTAGATACAAAGCGCTACATATTACCGAACGGTATCGATACGTTAGCTTACGGGCATAAGCGAACGAAGTGAGCTGACGGGAATTACCTACTCCGGTAATTCGGTGTCTTCGGGTACTACCTGAAGTTCCTCTTTGACGAAACTCCTATTTGGCCCGTTTAACAGATAGTATAAAGTTGGGCCCGTTTTTACCCTCTTGCCTTTCACTCGTTTAAATTGACTGGTGCGCTTTTCAATTTGGTAAACGTCCACGGACCAAATCGGATCTGTCGCCCTTCTGACGGTGCCGCCCTCTTGCTCGCCTGGGTAATAGAGGTACCTGACGACCGCGTCTGGTGGAAGTTCTCTTTGGGTAGTTCTTACAGGTGCACTCGGTGCTTGTTTCACTTCGCTCGCTAATTTTATCGCTTCTGCAGGAACGGCATCTATTAACCGCGTTTTTTCCTCGTTTAACGATTTCACGACCTGGGGCAAACGCACCACCCATTTTACGTTACGCACACCCACGTTTAACATTTCTTGAGCGTATTGGTGGCCAAATAACCTTTCGGCTAAAGTGCGGTTAAACCTTTCCACGATTCCTTGAGATCTGTGTACCCCAGGTTCACCCACTTGAATTTGTACTTTATTTTTTGTCATTAACCGTTTGAACTCACCTTTGAATTAAGACCCCGAGTCTACCATTACGAATTTGGGCCAGGTTAGAGGTGATCGCTTGTAAATTTTCTTGGTCTCTTCGCTCACTCGCTCGGCGGTTTTACTGGTCAACGGTTCTGCCTCTTTATACCGCGAACCCACGTCTACTACGGTTAAAGCGTCCTTAAACGTTTTTCTTTTAACTTGGTCCCGGGGTAAATAAAGTACGTCCATTTGATGCGCGTAATTAGGTTCGACCGATTCTGATTGCAACATTGTAGGTCTGGGTACGTAATTTGGTGCGGGTAAGTATATTTGCCAAACGGCCTGCATTTCAAGCCAGTTTCTGACGACCGATTTCTCTGCACCGGTCTTTTCGTGGAGACGATCGACAGCACTTTCTCCTCGCCAGTAACCCTGTGGACTGTAAAATAGTTCTTTAAAAGTTTGGTTCATTTTAAAATAAGTTACGCAAATCGATAAGCCAACAATCCGACTATCGCAGTTTCACCTATAATCCAAACAAACTCGCGAATTTTTTGATTTTCGGAAGGCTCGTAAAAATCGGATAATTTAGGCTCTGGTGGTAATGGTTTAATGTTTTTACCAGTTACTCTCGCATAAGCTCGTAGGGCTTCGTCTACGTTTACAAATGTTTGCTGACTCGCGCGTTCTTGTCGCATTCGTTCGTTTAAAAAGTCTAGCATGTGTACGCGTTTTTGTTCCCATTCTTGTTTTGCTTGCGCCAATTGCTCTAACGCGAGGTCGTGTCGTTTTCGTTCTTCGTCGACTTTACTTTTTGATAAACTGCTGAATAAAAAATTTGATCCCGTGAATGCCAAGGCGTTTACTATCGCTCCTCCAACCATCATTAAAGCACTAGCCATTTTTAAAATAAGGTTAAATAAAATAAGAATAGTATTATATAAAAGTAAGATGTACACCAAAAAACTTAACCCGAGTCGCAGACTTAAAGTTCCTCGCGCGATCAAAGGCGAAAGGCGCGAAGTCACCATTACGCACAACCCGAGCATCATAGCCGAGGGTCACACGTTGAACGTAAAATTCCCCGCTTTAGGCACTGACGACGTCATTGCACCCGTAACGGCAAAGTTGGCTTTTAAACTGGATCTAGACGGCGCCTCGGACATCGGCAGGACGGTTTATAACAACGTGGCGAGAAACCTGGTTTCGGAAATAAATATATCTCTCCAGGGAAACAAGATCGTAAGTTACCGGGATGCTGACGTATTTCACAATTTCAAGGACAATTGGTTACCCCCGTCGCAGACCAAAAATATGGCGTACTTTGGACTAGAGAAAGAAAATGTAGCCAAGATACGTCTAGGGGCTGGTGACAAAAACGAAGTCGCAAACGACGGTAAGGACAAGGCAATCGCCGACGCTTTTAAAAACAGGTACGCGATTCCACTGGACACGCCTATGTTGACGGATCATACCCCATTTTATCCTTCGTGGTTTAAAGAGCCTCTGACATATCAACTAACTTTTAACGGGCACGACAAAGTGGTTAACTCTTCAGTTACCGCCGCAGAATACTCCATTTCGGATCTTACCTTGGAATACGAAGTCGTCACCAGACTTGGCGCAAACACTAAAAAATAAAAAAAACGATGTATTACCTATTTGACCGGATTCACTCGTGGAAGAAGCAAGCGGTAAACAAATCAGACACGCTGTGGAACATTAGCATCGACCAGACGATCAAGAGCTTGAAAAGAATTTTGATCCTGTTTAAAGACCCGACGATCAAGAACCCGCAAAAATTTTATAATCCGCATATAACTAAAACGGTTGTGACAGTTGAAGGTAAACCGAATCAATTCTACTCGCAAGGTTTGTTTGAATACCAACATTGGAACGAAGTTACAAAGTATTTCGGAGACTCGGATAAAGAATTGGCTAGAGGGGTCGTCTCGGACTTATCCTTGTTGGGAGTAGACATGGCCGACTACCTAAAAGACAAGTACGGTCTCTGGCTCGACTTCAGAAGTTCTGACGACAATTCTGCCCACGGATCGGGTAGGCCTCTCTCTCGGGAGAAGCGGGCGAAGCGAGTAACGAAGAGAGCAACCAAAATAAGATCTATCAAACGGTTACAGAGAACAGAAGCTTTATACTCGGCGGATTGGGGGTCGCGGGGGTTATTCTCTATTTTATTTGGAGAAACAAGTCGAGCGCCCAGCCTAGTGCACGACAAGTTAGCGCTCAACCAAAACGAGAACTGAGTAAAACGACAATTCCTAACCAAGAACCAATTTTAGATATGGAATGAATATTCCTTAATTTAAAAGTTCTTTATATATAACTATGAGTAACGCTAAATCAATCGACGTAAACGGAATTGCAAATACGGTTTATCACGGTGCCGTCGTCTCGGGAATCTCACTCGGTTACGCTATGCTATCGAGCAAGCTATTTAAAATAAAACCACCGGACCTAAATAGGTTGTCCGCCGAAGACGCGTAAAAATTAACCGCTTTGTCCAGTGGTGCATTGGCTACCCAAGGTTGGTTGGTAGCGCAGGGTATTCTACCCGCGAGCCTGCCAACCGCTTAAAAAAATATAAAACATATACTATAAAAGAAATGGCAGAAGGGGGATTTGAACTAGACGATCTAAACTTAAACGACGTC
The DNA here is from genome assembly GCF_054643075.1 of Acanthaster planci. Taxonomy (NCBI): domain Eukaryota; kingdom Metazoa; phylum Echinodermata; class Asteroidea; order Valvatida; family Acanthasteridae; genus Acanthaster; species Acanthaster planci. The sequence continues at coordinate 8,331,339 of NC_141789.1, forward strand.
CCAGAAGAAGATGAACAAGAAGAGCTCACGCGGGATGACAATGACATCTCGACTTTATTAACCGAAACAAAAGTGGATACGATGGTGATCGATCCAGAATTGACGGTAACGCACATAAGTCCATCAGCTCTACGGCGGGAGTTAATTGAAGATAAGGTAAACGACTTTTACGACGCGATTGAACGTAATACTGGGTACGTACCGTTAATTAAAGACCCAAATATTTTTAACATAGATGGTAAAGATCGCCTGTACATAAAGTTTGATGGCAAAAAAGTTCTTTTAACTAAGGAAAACAATAACAAAGTGTTTCTTAAATTAGGTACCATTAAACAAAAAACAAACACCGATTTCATAAGACGCGTTTTAGGCTTACAAGACTACGTTTCTGGCAAAACAAAAGAAGAAGCTGCTCAGGTGCATCGTAAACTCGCAGAACTTCATCCCACGAGCATAAAATTGGTAGAACTACCCACCGCAGCAGATCAAGCGAGCAACATCGTGGAAGACCTCACTCGTGACGTAGACGTTCAAACCGAAGGGTTAAATTACAGAGAACTCGTCGCTTTAGATAAATCGTTACAAACGGTAAAAGGAGAATTATTTTAAATCAAGGTAAATTAGATGAGTTAGAACCAAAAATTCAACAGTTTGAAGCCAAGTTAGAAGAAGCGGCGTCTGAAGGAGAACGTACAGAACTTCAACGGCAATTGAACGACTTACGAGTCGAAAGACGGAATAGATTAGAAGCCATCAATATAAACGCTGATAAATTGAGGAGTCAAATTAATCGTGTATGTACTCGCGTGACCGGAGCCTTCCCATCCAAATCCCATGTAAGTAGATCCCGCGTATTTACCGTTGGTCACGTGTAGGTCGTGCGCGTCGTAGTTTTTACCCGGAACGGGTACGTAGCTCGCTCTGCTCGCTTCATAATAATAAGCAGTGCCTCATCCGTTCGACAAAGTGTCTCTCGTTTGTTTATACGATTTATTCGGGTCTACTCCGTATAAAAGACATGTGTCGGTAAACTTCCGATGGTCGTAATTATTGTGTAACGCGTCAAATACGTCGTCGCTCGGAATGGGCATCACGCAGTCGTAAAATATTTTTCGTACGGTGTAATACACGTGAAAGTTAAATAAAGCCGAGACGTACGGATTAGGGTCAGGCAGCAGGTAAAACGATATCGCCTCCGGACTAGACCACCTATTTACCGCTTCATCCGTAGTTACTTTCGGTAATTTATACGCTACGTTAAATTTGGAAACTCGGCAGTAAAGGAATTGTCTTCGTTTACTAAAATATTTAGACTACTAAAATTGCCTCCCATTTATTTTAAATGAATTTAAAAAAAATCTTTACCAGTCTTTTACAGGTGCCGTCGGAATAGTCGCTTCTCGATAAGTGGGTGGATTCTCTTCGTACTCCCTCCGGTCGTACTCAACCGACTTTGTAAAACTTATTCGCCAAGTTTTTTCATAAGATATTTTTTTAAAACCGCCGCTAGCGCTTCTGCTCTTTCGTTAACTTGACGTTCTTAGAAGTTTCGCTCGCTTTGCTTGCCTCCAATTTTGTAGACGTACGTGATCTAATCTTTTCTTTCATCTCGTTAAACTTTTTCAGCTCGGATAAAATAAGGACAAATTCTTCCTGGGATATGTCGCCGTCTTCAATTGCGTGAGATACGTAATAATGGTAATGATAATGGTATTTAATTTAGCGTCTGCCAAAATTCGAATTTGATCGTGTTTTTTTAGTTTTGTGGGTGAGTCTACGGGAAGCGTACTTTAGAATCGCGTAAGCGCCAAACGCACCGATAGCGATTCCTTCCATCACGAGCCCAATGGGACCGGTAATGACGCCCAAAATGGCAGGAATGCCTGAGGCTGCCGATGTGGCGCCCAGTGCTTCTACTCCATATTCCACATATCCGAGCGCGGTTAAAAGTCGTTTTATCTTTTTGTAACTCTTTTCCCTCGCGTCGCGTTCTCTTTGGATTTGAGATTTAATTTCTTCAATCTTTCTTAGCCTGTAAATGTTGGTTTCACTCACTCCGCTCTTTTCAGCCGAGTTTAAAGTCAACTCCGGGTGTTTACTTAAATCTGGGTATACGTTAGTCGTCATCTTTTATAATTACGCGTTTTAAAAAATGTCTAACTCGATTAAAAGTTTGCCGATGTTATTCAAGAGCTCGCCTCTGTCGTTTTTAACAGAAAAAGTCAATTCACTGATGTTCCTGTCGATTAACTTTTTAGGCGTTTCACAGTGATTACAGGTGCGAGGCTCGGTAGCTATCACGTACAGCAAGTCTAAAGTCCGCCCGTTATAAAAGTTGTCAAATGTATTTAATTGTTTGCAATGAATAAACGCGAGTTTCAAGGGGTTTAAATCGTACTTGCCTTCGTAAATAACGTTGGGTAAAAGTTTTATTTTGGGTAAGTTTAATAGCTTGGACACTTCTTTGTTTAGTCGCAACTTGAGATTGGGGTCCGTAATGGCCAAAGTCACCCGTTTAGATTCTGAGTGAACCTTAAAAGAAACGCCCGGGATCGAGTTTAAAAAAAAGTGAAAACCAGTCTATGCCGTAATAACCGGGAGATACCACGATGCTTCCTCTTTGACCCTCGGGTAATGGTTCGGATGAGCTTCGCGAATAAAGTCTGTCGTATATAGGCCCAGTTAGCCCCGTCAAAAACAGTCTTTTAGTTAATTCTCTTCTGGGTCTCCTGGGGGAGTTGGTGGTGGTGGTAGGTCGAGTTGGTGGATTCCCTTCGTAGATTTCATCTAAAGCTTGTCTTTGCCCCTCGAGCAGTGAAGCTGATTTAATTTTTTTATCGTCGAGATCAAAAGCTAAATGAACTCGCGTTTCTGATGGTTGTCTTTGGTTTAACTGATCTTCTAAAGCTGCGATTTCTTTAGCTGCTCAATTTCATCAGCAATGATTCTGATTTCTTCCGCTAACTCGCCTCTTTTATTTGCTTGGATCAATCTGGATTTAGCTGTTTGTACTAATTCTGGATTGGGAGATGAGTCCGTTCTTTGCACTGAGGGTATACCGGGCGGTCGTTCGCCAAGTACCCCCGCTGGCCTACCGTCCAAGTTTGTATCCCACTCAATTTCAGTGGCGTTTGTTACGTTAAAATATCCAGCTTCAAACTGAATATTCTTTACTCGGACGACTTTGTCGCCTTTGGTGTTGTTGATCTCGTTTTTCAATCTAAACGTCTGCGGGTTCTCGGTCAAGTGAAAAGTGTGAGTCTCCATTTTATTATATACGTTTTATACGTCTTGTTTTGCGAGGTTAAACTTCTCCTTAGCGTTTTCCCAGTGCTTATCCGAGACTTGAAAAAGGTCTTTAACTTTAGATTCGGTTTCCCCAGTTGTGTCTTGATAACACACCGCGATTAAAGCCTTCAACGGTTTACCTCTAGAGATCTTACCGTTTAAAACTTGGTTCAGCTTGTATTCTATTTCACCCGCTTCGCCGTTTTTAAAACAAATGTTATATTTTTGTAGGGTTTTTCTCGATTTTGGTGGCTTGGGTTTTTTCCAAACGTGATGATTAAAGTACCGATCTCCCACGTCTGCGGCTCCGAACGAAGAAACCCACCCAAAAATTTAGCCGCAATGTTTACACACAAATCTTTCGTCCATTTCAACTATTTGGTGGTTACAAGGTGGCGTCGGTTGTACATTTCTCGTTGCCCCAATTATGTGTACTTCCTTTCTATTCAACAAGTGGCAAAGTTCCGCATCAGTCATTTTATATAAGGGTTTATTTATTTAAAGTAAAAAAAAAATTAACCCCGGTTAATATAACCGAGGTTAAATTGATTTTTCAAATTTAATCGTCTTTTAATTCAAATCCGCTGAACGCTTGCAACGCCGACTTACTCGAAATTAGACCGTCGTTTCTAATTTTCAACATTGCCGCTGTCACTCTATACCTGACGCTGGCTCCGCAAGACAGTGAACCGTGGGTACCGTAGTATACGTCTTTTGCACAAATAAATGATTGCGCGTCGCATCTCTTATTGATAAATTTATCGATATTTGACGAGTTGATAGATCTTTTTTGGTGATCAAATAGCGAAGCAAAGGGATCTATTTTAACGTACATTTGGTTTTTAGCCGTATAAGGCGGTTTAACTACATATTCGATTTTGTTCAATTCATCGATATCGTGACTGGCTTTGTAGGCATTTACGGTGTTAGACGGGAGATTAGACCCTTGAGACTCGATAAATTTATAAACGGCCAAATTTATGTGATCGAGTACGCTTGCCGTAGGTGATTGTATCTGGTAACAAATTTGACGGCCCTGGGTGTTTTCGGGCGTTTTATCTCGAGTGCCATATTTGTAAAGTGGGTTTATACCGTAACAGGGTTCTGTCGTCATAATCAACAGGCGTTTGTTTTGGTCGTTGTGATGGTAAACAATGGGTGACGTGTAGATCCCTTCTTTAACCACGGGATTTGAAATGATTAATTTACTGGAGTCAATGGGGCCATAGGTAACATTGGGATCGCAGTTGTCGGCATTTAGGCGCTCGTGGTCGTCTGAAACGATAAATACTTGAGTTGACATGGTTCTGATTTATAATTAGGTTTCTAAAATTTTTTCTCATTTTTATTCAGTCGGGATTTACATACTACTATATCAGGGTTCAATCCATGGCCACCATAGCCATTATTTTGCTCCTTTGTGGCAAATAAAATTGCCAGGCATCTGACGAAGGGTGCCTTACAACTTAACTAACGGATGCTCAGTAAAGTGAATGCTGTGTAAGCCAATCCTGAGAATTCCAAGGACCTGATGCAGATACGGGTAACCCGTCTAGAACACCCCCACCCTCAAACCCAAGTTTAACCATAGGTCTAACCGAGCTATCTAGATAGAGTTACAGCTGAGTATATCATAGAGCTGGGTTTGTGGCTCTATGGTTATATCTAACTCTATGCTAAGAACACTCCGTCGTCGAGAGCTCGTTGCGCGTTCATGCCGGTCATAAACCACTGGAACTGGAGGGTTGCATCAAGTTCTCTCAACCCCAAGGCAAATTCTCCACCGGGCGGAGGCGCTTAAAAAGTACCCCTACAGTTTCTTCTGAAAATAGGAGTTCATGTGGCTCGAGAAATTGTGGGATTGTGTTATTATGGCCCAGAATTAACTCTCTAGCTTCAGGGGCTCCCATTCGAGGGCAAACCGGCAGAGCTATTGAAAAATTGTCCCGGAAGAGCCTGAGAAAGCGGAGGGATGTCATTGGAGATGGCTACTGATAAACTTGGAAACGTTCACTTTTAGGGGGAGTGACTTCGTTTTTGGTGGACAATTAAAAATCTAATCGGTTAAGCTATAAAAGATTTGAAAATCAGTTGAAATCTGAAGGACCCCGACAACACATCGTTTTGTTCGTTTGTTTGTTTCATTTTTCTTTTTATTTGAGAGGGTTTCAGGGACTTTGGTTGGGGCTCCAAATTTTATCGATTTTACATCGCTCTTAATGGAGCTTGAATTAGTGCAGTGCAACCTGGTGGGTGAACCCTAGTAAACATGCCAATAGCCGTGTGCCGTGCTCATTAACAAAAGTTACATCTAAATGTTTTATATTAGAGAATTGTTAGAGCATTGAAATTGCACGGGAAATTGAAGAGATATTGAACTGAACCTCTGGCCTGGACTTGGAGCTTCTATAGTTCGAGCGATTTGGATGAAATCGTGTCTGAAAGTGGCACTATTTAGCCGTTTTTCAAGGCAGGTAAATTTTCTTTATTTTAGGGGTGCTCTGGTTTTGGTGAGAATTTCTCAAAAATTCTTCGGTCAACCCATCAATAGTTGAAAGGAAAATGAAAAAGGACATGCCAAACATCAATTTTGTTAGTGCAGCCTTAACACCTGTGAGAGTTGTATTTTTAAAAGAATTTGAAGTGTCGGGATTTATCACTGTCTATGGGAATTTACTTACAGGGGTGCACCCCGCTCCCTGAAATTTCATTCCGCGATCACGAACCTTAACGGACGAACTCTGATCCAAGGAAAGAAGGAAATAGGTTGCTTAAAAATAATTAAATGGTCATAAATTGCACAATATCACACCAGTGAGCATATAAAACCCAAATTTTCCGGGGCCCGTATTAGTAATCCGTATGTACTACATAGTAATCTGTACTTAAGAATTACATTGTTTTCTTACCGTATCCTAAATACACTTCCCTAAGAATCTACTGTTCGTAAATGTATACATGTATACAGAGAAAATGGAGAGTAGAATGTGCTGTTCCGATACGTACGGATTTCGTATGTACTTTGTACGTAGGCCTACGGTTTTGTAAATAATGATCCTGGGCACTGGTTGCATTCAGAATTCCGCCTTGAGCAGACTGAGCATCCCCTCATCGGTTGAAATGAGCAGAAGCGTATCCCTTCATGTGTTGAAACCTGAGAGCCATACTGGTGGGGAGTGTTTTTTTATTGGTAGGGCCGGACGCGTTCACAACGCATTTATCTCATTGTCATTCGGAAACCTGCAACTTGAAATGGAGTTCCTGAGGAGCCTTGGTCGCTAGGAAATCACACCCTCTCTTGTTGGCGCTCTGTCCCAATGAACTGAAGTTTAGTCATGCAATGCAACATGTGGACTTCTAATCCGTAAATAAGGTTTAGTGATCCGTACGTACGAAATAGTAACAGCGACTTCTGTAATGCCAGTTGCCAAGAGAATCTACTGTTAGTCAAAGAAATTTTTAACGGTGTAGCTTCAGGGTGGAATACTGGAATTACAAGTTTGACAAAGATGTTGGAGTCACGTGTTATTACTTTATTACAGTCAACGTAGGAGTTCTATCAAATTAATTCTCATATGAAACTAAACAAAGCGTCTGTATATATTTAGTTCCTTAACCCCGTCCTTGATGCTGTGAAGTGATGCTGTTTCTTCGAACTGAAGATATAAATTTATTGTGACACCTTTAATATTTCGTATTAAAGGTATATAGGCCTGCGTACAGCGCGAACACCACGTGACTGAATATCGGGCAAAGTCCCCGGTTATCTGACCAGCAGATATTGAAAGATCAGCAAAAATGAGTCGTGTCTTCAGCGCAACTACATGAATATGCATTTTGACGTCAAGATGACTCTCTGAATAATTAGGCTAACTTTCCCAGGCACGCGTTACGTTGTTAGAAAAATATGGAAGGGCTGCGTAGCACCGTGATCAGAACATCGACAAGAATATAATATCCAATTAGTACCCTGATTTGATATTATATTCTTGTCGATAAGCGTTACGTTGTTGTTTGGCGTTGGTCAATAATGTATGACAAATCCACCGATAGTGTAGTAGAAATGCGCTCGTTGACAGATTATCTATAAACCGACAATGTATCAGAAATCTAACATTAAAAGATCAGTATAGGGGAAGTATCAAAATAGGGGAGAGATGCAAATTGCGTGATATTGCGCATGCACACATTATTAGCGCAAGTATCTCAAAGTCTTCCAGTAGAAAGGAATAGTTACCTGGCACTGAACGTGCCTCAATGGTGGGTCAGGCTCTTGAAGACCATTTTTGGGTACAATCAAGATTGTGCTTTTTCAAAATATTGATGTTCTTTTCCAAGCAAACTTTGAATGATTAAGATGTCCTGTAACGACTAAATTTGATTCTTTACATTGGCATGCTAGCTTACTTCAGCGAGTCCGGGAATTATTTTGGCGCCGACCAGATCCTGAACATTTTTTGCGGGGGGGGGTGCTGTTTTGGGGGCCGAAAACTTGGACAGTAACCTTCAATCGTCTTTCTGAGGAGGGAGGCTACATTTTGGGGCTCTTTACGAAGGGGGCTTAAATATAACCCCCCCCCCAAAAAAAAATCATCTCTCTTCAAAAGGGACAGGTTCCTGTTGAGAACGGTCCCCCACCCGGATCAGCCTTTGCTTCGGTGGACTTATAATATATCCAGGTAACTTATGTGCTGGACCCACTTGTGCCGTGTGCCGCTAACGTGCTACTTTGTCTTCTTCTAAGGATGATCGAAACTCAAGGACTGACTAGTTCAGGGACCAAAATGTAGGGATTGGCAGGACGGACAGGACAGACAATGAGGCCTTTATTTACTGGTTTTTGGTGAGAATCATAGTATTTTTGTCTCTATATTTAGTCCAGACTTCAATAAAACAATAAGTGATGGACGTTACCTTCGTCACGGTTGGAGGACTGTATGTCTCAGCCAGACTTTCTGCCCTAATGTCACTCACTTCGGACAACTTTAAGTTGTGAAAGGTAGGACTCCTGGATGGGATGCCAGTACTACCAGCACGCTGATCAGCAGGCGTATTCCCCGAGGAATATTCAGCGGGTCCCTAATCCCATGCTTACTCCTAATAGTTCGGCACCTGCGCTGACTTACGTCCGTTCTGCTCACTGCTGAGTCTCGTCCCTAAACCAACGTCCGCTCCTGTCGACGAACCGATGAAGGTGTGCTCCACTAAAACGCCCCAGCTCAACGATATTTTGTGACCCTGAGGGTTATTTACAGTAAGAGGTGCCACAATCGGGACCGATCATAGAAATTGTTCTATAAATCACGAATTTGCGACCGTGGCTTTCATCTTGGGGTGGCTGCGTTGAGAGCTGAGCTCGTAGTTTTATTACTCTCTAAAGGCAAAAGAGTGAAAACCTCACTCTTAAAAAGTACTGCAATTTGTTTTAAAGAGTTGAAACTACTCCAACGAGTGATTTTGTGCTTTAGGCCCCTATATAGCTCCTCTTTTTGAGTAATTAACACTCTTTTAGAGTTGTTTTGACTCAGTACTCATTTTAGAGAGTTCTTTCATTCGTTTGAAGTTGTTTTATGCAGGGACTCACTCTTTTTGAGAGTGAAATTTGTCACTCTTTAGGGTATTTTCGGAGCAGGGCGAATAAAAAATTGCACGGCTAACCGTGATAAAATTGAAAAGAACGCTGAAGATCTGGCCATAATCTTGAGTTTCTTGTGAAAACGCGAAAGTCACCATGCATCGCTCTTCCCGATTTTGCACTGCTTTCTAGAGGATATATGCTGGCGTCTTGGAGGCTGTTCTTTGCAAGTATTTAACTGTAGTTACAATGAACGCACAACACGTTTACTCGAGCCTGATATCCTAGAGACAGAAAGAAATACCCTAGTGACGTCATTCACAAGGTAGGTAGGATCTGCTCTTTTGACGTTACAGGTGCCTACTAAACCATGGTTGGCCGTTTGTACAAAGGTTCACAAAGTAAAAACCCCACACAGCTGTTACAACACCAGAGCGTATTTTATGATTTTGAACGAATCGACAAACTCTGGCCTACCATACAAGTTGTAGGTGAAATGGCATGTATTTACGGGCATAAAAAAAAGAAATTTTAGGGTTGCAGTCTACTAATTCAAGTGAGAATTTCTTGCCAGCTCATTAGCATTAAAAGCCCCCCCACAGTATTTTTTGAAAAATGAGATTGTTTGGCTTCAAATGATGCGATTGTGTAAATCGTTGGCAGGATCAACTCCCTGGGTCTTTGAGATTTCATATGAGTGCAGAATGGCTAAAAATACGGTTGAAAAATGGTCCAAAGTGCCTGAGAAAGTTGAGGGTTGCCACTTGAAAAATGGCTGCAATCAGACTTCGGAAAAATCACTTTTGGGGGGTGATTTTTTTTGTGGGAATTTAGTTTGTGTTTCAGAAATATTAGGGATGCTGGTATGTATGTTATTGGTCCCTGAACAGTGCTGATTTACACTGTTTTCAACAGGGCTTGAATTAGTGGATTGTAGCAGGAGTGCCCAGCTTACCGACTGGGGGCGCTGCGTAAACTATCAGCAGGCTCGCTCGATTCACGTGGTGCTTTAAGTTCATGCATATTTACCACTAGCGTTCCCGTCTAGTTGTGCTCATATGTTACAGCGCCGAGAAGAACACGTACACAACCCCCAAATACCGTACGCGTACGGTGCATGTGACGTGGGACCCTGGGAACTGTAGCTGTACACATCTACTTTGTAGGTATATGTAGATTTCTTTCCCCTTAATAATTGTTAATTGCTGGTGCTGTTTCGCTTTTCTTAGTTTTAGTAGGCCTGATGTTGAACACGTTGATGGTTCAACATTGTTCACGTGGCGCTATGGACAGTGACATGCATCAGTAGTCAGTGTACATAACATGTACAGTACATGTACATGTACACTGTATATCACTCGGTCATGTCAGTATGTAGGTGTTGATACATGTATGCATACATACGACTACATGTAGGTAGCGTAGGCTAGGCCTGCGTTTACCATGGCTACATCGCTTCTGAAGGCTCCGATCATGGACCTAGGCTATAGCTCTAATGTAAGCCTACCTTTGCTGAAGCAATATTTTTACCTCAGCTTTGTACAGTTTACATGATGTGTGCACTAGACTAGTGCTGTTCATCATGTTCATGGCTAGGCTAGGGCCTATCTAGCCGAGGTGGACTCCCTGACCGTACTACGTTATGGAGGGAGTCCAGGGTATAAATGGTGCAAAATTGGGCAAAAATAACTTCGGCAATAACTAAAATTTGCAACACTTCTACCTTTTCCAAGGAACCAATTTCACGCCTGTAACTCCTATGCATCCTTATCTCCACATCTGGTGGGTTACAAAATTCGACACATCACCACCAAAGACAAAAACGGGAAAATAAAGTTGGACGTAACGTTAATTCTTGCCATTGTTGTGGACTGTTTTCAGCCGTTCTCCAGTGCAGTTCGTACAGTACACAGTACCGGTATGCATGTGCAACTATTCGGTGTACGAGATTCCGAGCAGTGTACACGTACATCGAAACTACATGTTCTGACTGGAACCACCGAAACTGAAGTCTAAACAAATCCTTTGGTTTTGAAAACGCTCACCGCATCGCACAACGGCACGGTGATTCTCAGCCACAAGTACCATTGATCTCCATGCCGAGTACACACAATCGGGCCAGGGGCGAGGCTGTGGCGTGCGTTGGTGACAAGTTGGCCTAGTTACCCGCACGGCGCAAGCTGAGTCTACTATGGCCATTAGGGGAAAGTTAAACTTCATGATTTGTACAAATTCTGGCCATTTTTGAGCATCTATTATATGTTAACAGGTGGACTTAAAATAGACAGACAAAAGGTGTCCAGAAAATTCGATAGAAGTTAAGGGACCCGGCAGTTCTGTGATGAAGGAAGGTTTTGGCACATTTCTGTTACTAGCAATTTACTAATAGGCATATCTGTTGATTTGTTCCATTTTAAAAGTCATACTGAATACATTTTGTAAGAGATGGAGAACTTTTCCAGAAAGCGCTTGCTAGATAAATTTGTTTAAAATAAACTAGACTGATCTGAGAGTCAAAAATGGCATTTAACAATCTCTTGGGCCTGAATTTAAAAATGAAAAATCACCTACTTTGAGGTTTAAAAACTTCAACACCGTCTAGCTAGTGTATATCTGTCCATTGCTCTAAAATCCAACTCGTCACTGCCAATTACCAATTCAGTCTGCTGAATAAAAAAAGGAAAGGCTGATCAACAGCACGATTTGTGTATGATCGCTACTTACCGCACGTGCGCGCGCCAGTACTGCCTCTGCATACTTTGTGCCCCAGCAATATAGCATCACTCTCGCCTGTTCATCACAACCATCATGCCCGCAATGTATTCCTCTTTTTATTCCTCATTTATCAAGATAAGTTACTATTTGATTTTAATAAAAATCAGATCTCTGCAATATTGTGTATTTATCCATCTTTAGCCAATAAATCTCTATGAACAAATTAAAGATGTTAAACACTTCAAAGAGAGATCGTTGATGAACTTCTTGCCGAACCCTACATATACAAAGCCTTCTACGCTAACCGAGGTTATTCTTACAAAATAGCAGCTTGTGTCACAAATTTATATTTATAAACCGAAATTTAAAGGAGAACAAAATCTGAACATTTTAGGGGTAATCGATAGTGGGTTAATTGGTCAGTCCGATGCCCCCGATCCGACAAAAACGGAACTGCATATTTTTATATCAGCTCGACGGCACGCGGGTTAAATCCGGGTACCAGTTACGGCCTCCGTGTAGCAGGTAAGCAACAGACCTTCACTGGAAATTGCGCACGTGTAGTGTGTGCACGCAGCTTGGATTCCTGTACTGTACGTATGTGCACTTTACAACTGCACTCGAGAATGGATGAATTAGGTCTGCAAAAGTAACGTTGTCTCTCACTTATTTTCCTCGATTTTGCAGTCCATGGTTCGTTTTATTATTCCTAAACCCCCAGACAGATAGATAAGGCCTCTAAGAACTTGTAAATGTGTAAACTTAGTTTCTTCAACAGGTAAACCAAGAGCAAATTAGAACCAAATTTGTGGTCGTTTTGCACACAACTTTTATACCCCGGACATTAGTCGTAATGAAATGAAGGCAATGTCCAGCCTGGGCTAGGGCCTTTCATGCCTATGGCCTAGGTGCATTTGTGCTAAAATTGCAGGCCTATATTAGCAATGGAATTCTATTTTGGCCTGATTGTCGAATTAGTTTTCAATCTGCTAAGTGTACTTTTGTTTTTAATTGTGAATCTTGTGCTCTTTAAGTTTGGTGGCTATGACCATTCGAAACTGTTCACTGAACATTACGCTGCTCTGGAAACAGACGTTGGCATGCTTTCTGTGAACTGGTGAATGGTTCGCAAGGCCGTGTTCTGTGACGTTGTCAATTAGACATCAACATACAGTTCAAATCTTGTCAACAAGAGTGTTTCAGATTTGAAGGGGAAATTTCTCTTTTCTTCCCATATGGCAGGTTCCTCAAAATATGGACCATTAGATAATATTCAACTTTGGGGTTCATATTTCCTGAAGTGAACAGCAGTGAATTAATTCCAAATGTCTGATGAAATGAGGAAAGTTTTGACTGTCTGGAACAATGATGACTGTGCCCATCTGTCAAATCAATTGGAATGGATTAATTAAAGTCTCGAACGTCAACATTTTTGAGTGAACAAACTGTTGAAATCCAAACCAATAAAAGTTACCAGGGAGTGATAATCCCCGCAGGTATTTTACACAATGGTGAAAGGTGATAATATTCACACAATGTACACTGACCAACTTGTACATGGTTTAGCTAACTTGTATGCCAAACAAGTTGTATGCCAACCAACTTGTACAGTGATCAACTCTTATGTCAAGCAAAATAGTCATTTACAAGTACCAACTGGTACATGTAAATGACAGAGTGACTACTAATACACTGTATGTGCTCAGTTGTTTGGTTCAATGAATTTTATTGTTTCATTGCTGGCTGTATAAAAATGTGCAACTGGATCACGTCAATGTACTTTGTTTAAAGAATTTTTACTAGGACTGTTGACAGTAATCGTGGAACTTTTCAAATATATGCCTTTTTGTTGCAGATTTTCTTTGAGACAAGTGACAGATTACAAAAAGCACATAAAGCATGCTGTCCAGATTGTGCAGAAGCTTACTGCAAACCACTTCAGTTTCATCTGTGGTCAGGTTACAGAGTGGTGCAGCAGTAACATCTCAACAGGTGTTTGACAGAGAAGCTCGTTATGGTGCACACAATTACCAGCCACTACCTGTGGCATTAAAGAAAGGCAAAGGTAATGTAATACACTGTACTATATTACGAGTTTTGCTGATCTAAAGCTACATGTATGATTATAACAGTTAAGGCCAGTTATGTGTATGCATAGAGTACATGCTGGCACAGCTTTTGTCATGGTTTCTGTAACTGACATTGGTAGTCATTCCAGTGTTCCATTTCATGAAATTGACCATGTACGTAATATCCATGTATCTACACGTAGACTTACATCAATCAGAAAGCATTACTACATGTAGTGTCTGCAGTGATCCAAAATTAGCATCGTCCAATGGAAACCTTATAGACAGTCCGTCTTGCTTTTGAACATGTATCGATATATGTACACTACATGTACAAATTACAGCAAGCATGTAGAGATTATTTTCTAACTCAATCATGCATGACCAAGTAAATACTGGTAGTTATTGATAATCACCAATTTGCACTTTGAGACTTACATGTATGTGTAGTGAATGATATCCATACTATGTGCAAACCTACATTGTAGCAGATAGATAAAACTCTACATAGGATGTCACAAGACCACTTAGACTGATGACCTACCCACTGTGCTTATTGTACATCTATTTGCTTATTGGACCTTTCTGGTGTGGAAAAGTTGCAGTTTGACTTTTTATAAATACCTCAGTCTGGTAACAGGTTTTTATATCGTGTCTTCAACTAAGATCAAAGCAATTTCATTATCATTACACCTGCTGGTTGGGGCCATGAAACATTCAGAATGCCATCTCAGCTCCCTGGGAAGTACATGTACATGTACATGCATACAGCTTGATGCAGCCATTTTGGTGCAAACCGGCCAACTCGGCCACAATTATTACAGTATCACTGCTCTCACAGGTACATGTACATGTACCCAGTTACTCTTGGATGGGGAGAAGCAATGGGTAAACAAAGTGCCCTGCCTAAGGGCATACATGTACATGTATGTGCCATGACCCATGGCTGGATTCAAACCCGCAACCTGTGACTTTACTGGCAGACTACAAATCCAATGCACTTTAACCATGAGGCCACAGCAATCTGCAGGTCAGCCCAGGGTGTCTGGTGTACCTCATATACCGGTAACTGCATTTTTGGCGAGCTGCAAAGCAAGTGCGAGCCTTCCGGTATGTAATACTGATATCCATCTTCTGTCCGTCCGTCCATAGGGGCGTGCGTCTGGCTGGCCGTCCATCTGAGTTTACATAAATGTTAAAGTTTTTCCTTGCAGGTCCATAGGAGTTAAAATGAGCCATTGAGTGCTTGTTTGCTTCTTGTTGAAATTCCATCAGTAGTTAAATAGTCTCATATGGCATTAATGCTTAGAAACTTATGAATTTAATGAAAAAGTTATAAAAGTTGAATGTTAAAGTTTTTAATTGTATTGTGTACTTGCCCTGTAGTACATACAGTACATATGTACTGAGCACTCCTGTTATGTACATGTATGTATGTATAGACAGTGTTCAGACACATACAAATCATACATGTACAGTATGTGGGGAAAATGTAAGGGATGGGGGGGACTCCAAGTGACAGATTAGGATGTTTGTTGGGGGAGGGGTTCCTGTAGGAGGAGGATCATGGGGACAAAGACACGTTTGTAGAAAGTGGATGAAATGCTGGATAAGGTTGGCGTAATGGTTGGGCTGGATTAGTGGGATGATGGGACAGCCAGAGTAAGAAGTGAAGGGTCGGAGTAGGGGATGAATGGGATGATGGGGAGGGTGCAGAGTAGGAGATGGATGGGATGAAGGGGAGGGGGTAGAGTAGGTAATGAATGGGATGATGGGGAGGAGGTGGATTAGAAAATGGATAGGATGATGGGGAGGGGGTGGAGTAGGTAATGAATGGGATGATGGGGAGGGGGCGGAGTAGGTAATGAATGGGATGATGGGGAGGAGGTGGATTAGAAAATGGATAGGATGATGGGGAGGGGGTGGAGTAGGTAATGAATGGGATGATGGGGAGGAGGTGGATTAGAAAATGGATAGGATGATGGGGAGGGGGTAGAGGAGAAGATGGATGGGATGATGGGGAGGGGGTGGAGTAGGAGATGGATGGGATGATGGGGGGGTGGAGTAGGTAATGAATGGGATGATGGGGAGGGGGTGGAGTAGGAGATAGATAGGATGATGGGGAGGGGGTGGAGTAGGAGATGGATGGGATGAAGGGGAGGGGGTGGAGTAGGAGATGGATAGGATGATGGGGAGGGGTGGAGTAAGATGGATAGGATGATGGGGAGGGGGTGGAGTAGGAGATGGATAGGATGATGGGGAGGGGTGGAGTAGGAGATGGATAGGATGATGGGGAGGGGGTGGAGTAGGAGATGGATAGGATGATGGGGGAGGGGGTGGAGTAGGAGATGGATAGGATGATGGGGAGGGGGTGGAGTAGGAGATGGATAGGATGATGGGGAGGGGGTGGAGTAGGAGATGGATAGGATGATGGGGAGGGGGTGGAATAAGATGGATAGGATGATGGGGAGGGGTGGAGTAGGAGATGGATAGGATGATGGGGAGGGGGTGGAGTAGGAGATGGATAGGATGATGGGAAGGGGTGGAGTAAGATGGATAGGATGATGGGGAGGGGTGGAATAGGAGATGGATGGGATGATGGGGAGGGGTGGAGTAAGATGGATAGGATGATGGGGAGGGGGTGGAGTAAGATGGATAGGATGATGGGGAGGGGGTGGAGTAAGATGGATAGGATGATGGGGAGGGGGTGGAGTAAGATGGATAGGATGATGGGGAGGGGGTGGAGTAGGAGATGGATAGGATGATGGGGAGGGTGCGGCGCAGGAGATGGATAGGATGAAGGGGAGGGGGTAGAGTAGGTAATGGATGGGATGATGGGGAGGAGGTGGATTAGAAAATGGATAGGATGATGGGCAGAACTCTACAGGCACCCAATACTTAAGAGGAATTTTAATTATGCACCATTTGTTAAACTCACAGATGCACTACTTACATGTATATAATCATCCAGGTCTAGTCTGACTGTACTAGCTGGACCCACATTTTATAGGCATTCCTCTCTCCTGTAAAGAACTGTGAAGCCTTTGTACCTGTATCTCCCTTGGTGGCAGTCTTTGTTGATTTACTTTTAAATGACAGGCGCCTTTCAAAACACAGTCTGCACACAGCACCGATTAGGTTTTTTTCCTAGAGTACAATGAATTGTATTGCTAAGGTCGATAAAAAGCTTGTACATGTACATCTGTATTGCAGTCGTCTGTCAACCAATCTTGTAAAAAATTTTGATGAAGTTTTGTTAGTATTTACTTGTTTGATTTAGTTACCATATTTGTATAACTTGGATGTCTCTTTCCTGTAATTACAAAAAGAAATTCAAATTCATAACAAGCAGTGAGCCATGGTGGCTTTGCCGTTCTAGTTTTCCCAGTCTGCCCATGTGTACAATTATAGCTGTCTCAAGAGTCTTTAACTTAATTTTGCCTTCTTTTGGATTCATTTGAGTCTGAGAATAAACTAGAAATAATGATGGGTTTTTATCAAAATGCATCCTCTAAACAAAATCTTTGATTAAAATTGACAGTGTCACTTGTAATATCATGTGCAGGCTGTCAGGGGCCAGGGTACCACAAGTACCATACGTTGCCCCTCAGAGAGGGGGTAATGCACTAATTGAAATCCTCATTAAACAAAAAATTAGAATCAGACCTCAAGACTTTCACAAAACAATAGCAACTCCTTACACTTTGGTATAGGAGACCCACAAGCCAGTAGTCATGGTAGTACTTCTAGTATCTTTGATTCTTGCAGTGACTTGTATCCATTGCATTGCAATGCCGTGGATGCGATGGAGTTCCTAGTGAAGTGTTCTTTTTTGTAGATGTCCTATGTCCAACAGACAAAGACCTGGTTGATTTAATGGAGTACTTGATGCAGAGATGGTTGAATGATTTACTGTGGAGTTCCTAGTGAAAGTGTTCCTTTTTGTAGATGTCTTATGTCCAACAGACAAAGACCTGGTTGATTTAATACAGTACTTGAGATGGTTGAATGATTTACTGTGGAGTAGGGTTGATAAACAGATTTTTAAATCTAAATCAGATTGTTTCCTGTCATTGAGAGAGCCCTATTTTCTGCTGACGTGGCCGAAGCAATACAATGGTGGAGCAGCTAAACTATTACAGTTTTTGCCAAAGATCAATAACCTACATGTAAGCACTTTGCACTCCAGGACAAATTTTAAAAATATGTTACAGTTGGGGATTTGTATTGAAGTTCGTTGGGCCAGCCAAAGAAGGATTGTCCTAAAAAGGTTGGGGAGGGGCTTTTTGATATTACCACTGCCTTTTTTCAGGAACTGAGCCTTCAGTAGTATTTAGAGTAATCTGAGAAGTCATTTGACACAAATTTTGTGAAAATTGAACATACCGTTCTTGCGCAGTGCCTATTTTTGCGAGACAGTTCAGCCGAAATTGTACATACATGTACTGGTACTACAATAGTATGTATTTTCACAAGCCTTTTGAAGGAAAGGAAATGAAATGGACAAAAAAATCACCATTCTCTCATTAAAAAAAAAAACACAAAAATTCTTGTCCTTTTATGCCCTCTTGCCTCCCATGATCCACCCTGTAATTGATTTGTCCCATTCCAACTTGATTGTTTTTTCTTTGTATAAGTTTTGGTTTGCTACCATGTGTTATTGCCAGATGAACTTTGTGATATTTCCACTCGTAACAAACACAATCTGGCTATACTTGGGCACAGCTTGATTAAAAAAGGTCAAGTGCCTCAACTCATCTCGGTGTCCTTGCTGTGGCTGCAAATATGTACATGTAGCTCCTCCATGTTTATATTTGAGGCCGTGGTAAGATGTATTGTACAGAAATGACTCTTGGGAGAAGTACTGTTGTAGTCTTATTTGGTTGTGCAGGTGTATCAAACATTTACTACGGCACTCTACCCTACCTTTTCTGAAAGTCAGAATTTCTGGCTGAAAATAATCCCAATAGTGGTTAAGAGCACAAAATCAGAGTGGAATTGCTCATAATCCTCGTCTTGTTTAGTGAAGATTTGAGAGATACGTTGTAGTGCTACTTCACTGATTTGTAAGAATCAGGTTAATGTACATGTACTGTATCTGATTCCCATTGGATGTTTGCATGTACCATGATACATGTACATGTATTTACCAGTATTTAATTTACACATGAACAATGTTTATGCATGCCACTAGCCTCAATCTACGTGTACAGTGTACATACATGCACATATCAGTAAATGTTCCATACATGTACATGTATGTAGTGTGTATGTACTTGTCCCTTACTGTTCAATTTTCTTTGTTTCAGGTGTATTTGTGTGGGATTGCGAAGGCAAACGCTACTATGATTTTCTGAGTGCATACAGTGCTGTTAACCAGGGCCACTGTCATCCCAAGATTGTGGATGCACTCCAGGAACAAGCAGCAGTTCTTACTCTAACATCACGTGCTTTCTATGCGGAATTGCTAGGGCAGTATGAGCAGTACATTACAACATTGTTTGGTTATGACAAGGTGCTGCCCATGAACACAGGTTTGTTATTTTCTCAGTGGATGTAATACAGTGTACCCGAGGTCATCTCTCATTTTTGTCATTTGGGTGTCATGTCTGTGAACAATAAGACAAGCTCAACATCAAGGACAATGAACACCAATATTTCCTCTATCATTGGGTTGGCATTTCAAGACTGTTACGGCTGTTAGGATTGATTTGTTTGAGCGATTTTTGAAAATGAAAGGTCTTTTCATTGTAACTTCGGTCTGATTAGATTATCTGCCTGAGTGAAGTTTCACACGTGTGGTACATGTACATGTAGGCATGAAGGTCATTGTACATTTAGATCAGCCAATATTCAAGTGATTCTGGCAAAGTTCACCGCAGACATCAACTCTTAATACATTTCTCTCAACCTGTCACCAGAGGGTGCTTGAGTATTTCATGATGTCACCGGTCAGAGTTTTGAGGAACAGTAATTGACCCCAGACTTAAAATACAATTGAAAGCAAATTTCTATTTTACCATTTTAAATAATAAGCACCTCTGGTTTCAACCAGAAGCAAGGGTCGGGTTAGGTGACTACTGGTGTGACAAAAAATGAAGACCTACATGTACATGTAATTACTCTATCGCTTGCTGCAAAAAGGAGGTCCTTGGAACTCTTGATGGATGTTGTATATACCCGGTATATGGATTTGTAAAAATTACGATGATCAAACTTCAGTTACTTGTAATTTCAGACCTAAGGATATCGTTATTATTATGTCATTGTTATGGAAAAATGCATTGCAGTCCTTGTTTGGCCAAATTTAAGGAAGATTTAAGATTGATAAGTGACCAAAGAGGCACCTTGGAAACTGTGCATAAAGTCACTGTGTTCAAGTGAATATTCAAAATGTTATAATAAATCATGGGATGTCATAATAACCTGTGTGTCTGTCTTTACCAAGGACCTTTGCCGTTTGTTCTTTGACTGTGTTTAGATTCAGTTTTGTATGACTTTGATTTTATGCCAGGAGTAGCTTACTGATGAAATTTGGGATATAAGACCAAAGCAGGGAAAAACAGGCACAAAAGTACAAAAACAAGACACCCTACTTACAGGTATTAATAATTGAGAACACCAAATGACAGAGAATTGTGAGTCAGTGGATGGTCATTTTGCTTTGGAATTCTTGTGTAGATGTATTCACTAACATATCCACAAATAACACACTGGTTTCTGCATATTATCATACTTGATAGGAGTAGAGGCAGGTGAAACTGCATGCAAATTAGCAAGGAAGTGGGGTTACTCAGTGAAAGGAGTTCCCCCCAATCAGGCCAAGATCATCTTTGCTGAAGGCAACTTCTGGGGTCGTACATTGGCTGCAATTTCATCTTCTACAGATCCTAGCAGCTACGAAGGTTTTGGTCCTTACATGCCAGGATTTGAGATCATTCCATATAATGACTTGGGAGCACTAGAGGTATGGTATGGTATTAGCCTCTCTATAAACTTTTCATCTTTAG
Organism: Acanthaster planci; assembly: GCF_054643075.1. Classification (NCBI taxonomy): domain Eukaryota; kingdom Metazoa; phylum Echinodermata; class Asteroidea; order Valvatida; family Acanthasteridae; genus Acanthaster; species Acanthaster planci. The sequence goes on from NC_141789.1 coordinate 8,351,996, forward strand.
ATTGGCTTAATATTTTATTTGAATCTTTCAGCCAAATTAATTTAATGCCTCTGTGTCTGGTTACCTTCGTCATAGCAAATACATGTACCGGGGTAGTGCTAATAATAATCAATGGAAGGAGAGAAATTCAAATGTCGTCCCAAAGTCTTACATTTTTCTCCCGTTTGTTGAGGTTTCTATTTGTTTTCATATTTTGGCACTTGCGCACATATTATATTATATGGTTGGCAAGTGTGGCCGCCAACACTGTGGGTAGAGCAGGAGAGGTGCTCTAGCCATAACCTGGCGCGTTGAAGGTCAATCAAAGCTGTATTAGATCCTTCGTCCAATAATTCAGCCGGGTTTTCTCGAAACTAAGTGAAGTTTTCAATGCCCTGAGGTTGAAAAGCAACAGTTCCTTTGCCTTTAAGTTTGGCACTCATGTCAAACTATATTAGTACAGAAACGGCGTGTATGAGCTCATAGTTGCACCCGCATGGAGATTTATATTGTTACATCATAGATTTAAGCAACTTTGCCAACCAGTGGTAGTACTGCGCATGCGCCTGCCTTATTTGCATATTTCATGGGAAAGGTCCATTGTGATAGTCAACAAATGGCATTAAAACACATTTACCATCAGGATCCTTTCTGCTGGTAATTTGTTTAACTGCCATCATGTCATTTGTGAAGAGAAATGAACCAGAATCAAACCAAACTCTGTATACCCGATACCCAACAGTCTACTTTTAAATATACATATGTAAGTGTAGAAGGAAAAGCATCAGAATAAAGCTGATATTGTCAAGATGTCTCTTGTTTTCTCACTTTTTTCACCTTTTATTTATTTCAGAAATCGTTAGAGGATCCCAATGTGGTTGCCTTTATGGTAGAACCAATTCAGGGTGAGGCAGGTGTGGTTGTGCCAGATCCTGGCTATCTGCGTGGTGTAAAAGAGCTGTGCACCAGGAACAATGTTAGTATGCATGTGTATGCCAATACGGCCGTTTCACAAAAGTGCGCCACTAAGAGTTTGCAACGCATTGGCCAATCACAATGCGCAAAATTTGTCGACCCAGTGCGTGTTTGGAAAGGGTCGACAAATTTCGCGCGTTATGATCGGCCAACGTATTGCAAACTCTTGGTGGCGCTCTATTGTGAATCCCCGTATTACATGTCATCACTGAAATGTAAATTGTACCCACAGCAGTGTCAGTGATATTGAACAAGCACATGTACGTGTAGGTCAATTGGGCTAGCCATGCTATAAATTTGCTTGCCCAAACTGGATCAACACTTGCCCAAGATTTCTCAGAATCCACGATTATAATGGTTATTTAACTTAAGCCTACTGCACGCACACCGTCTTTAATTAGGCCCCCCAAATATTTGTGCTTCTGGTTACATGCCTCTCATAAATAGGTTTGGTTGGTTGGAAATTTTTTTCATGTCAATTTTTTTTGTGCTGATTCAATGGCATGAATGGGGACGACAGCTTCCAAAATTATCTCAAAAAGTAATGAAAACCTGTCATAATCTATGTAAAAATTTCTACAGTCCACAATTCACAAGAATTATGGACAATTCACCCAGTGCTACTCAGACAGTTCGGACAACAAACAGGCCAACAATGTCCGTGTGTCGCGTGGTAAGCATGTGTGATGCATTCAGACCGGCAGGTGATAAACATTGTGCTGCGGCAGGAAATTGTCGAAACACGCTCACTTCAAGTACGAGCAAAACAACCTCAAATTAAACTCATGAACACAGAAAATACATACACAGACAAGAGACCAAGTTCTGTGAATTAACTTGCAGAAATCCTATCGATGTTTTTTCGAACTGCAGCTTTAGGGTTGCGTGCGTGTACAGCCGATGTAGAGTAATCAACTGGAACATACAGTACATGTACATGTATAGACTGGTTGCCACATTTCCACCATGCTTTCTTTTGCATGGGCAAGGTGCGGTGGGAACCAGCGCAGTTTCGTTTAATGCTTTGTTCACCACCCCAACAGCAAAACGCAAATGTGAACTCGGAAGTTACTTTACAAAAATAGCAAATGTAAGTAGGAAAACATGAAAACAAGTGTTGTAACATGAGAAAAGGTCGTTAAAAGGCTGTTGCATTTTGTGAAGACAGAAAAGACATTAGGATTTGTTTTTTATGTATTTGTTTGGTTTTTTAATTTGTTTTTGTAACTTGCCGATAAAAATTTAGGGTTGCACTGAAAAATGAGGGTTGGTCTGAAACCCCAGTCAGCTGAGAGAAAATGGTGTGAATTGGCAGATGCACCTATTGGAATGTCGTACACATGCATGGGGTATTATGGGATAAAGTTGGCACTTACGACTGAAACATGACTGGAATACTTTTGCTCTTTTTTATCATATTGGAATTATAATTGATGTTCAAAGTTAAGCTTTAGCACATAAAGCAATTAGTTTACTAATAGAGGTAAGCTTTTACAAATTTGTTCGAATAGGCACAGACAGTTAGAATTTTAATTACCCGAATAAAAATTTGATAGCCCCGGGCTATCAAACAGGCGATTCGTCGCGGCCTGTAGATCAGCATGTATTCTATTTTTCTTTCAATTCCAATGTGTGATAAAATTTAATCTGACTTATTCTTGAAGTCCAGCTTTCCCATTACTGAATAAATCAACAGGAATAATAAAACCAATTTATTAAGAGAATTGCACCTGTTCATTGGTCTGTTGTTTTGTTTTTATATATAAGGTGTTGATGATTGCTGATGAAGTTCAGACAGGACTTTGCAGAACTGGTAAAAGGCTGTGTGCAGACCATGAAAATGTCCGTCCAGATCTGGTGCTGCTTGGCAAGGCTCTATCAGGTGGTGTATTCCCGGTGAGTAACAGGTTATTTCCAAAGAACTTTCTAATCCGGGCTCTGTCTATCCTATCCAATCACCTACTGGTTGTCAGGTGACAAACTTGGATTTTGATGAAACATTTTTGAATACCTCAAAGACATCATATGAGCAGAGGAAACATTGAGTCATTTTTGAGAAATGATCCTCTGTAAAATCCAGACTCTTAACAGCTTGTTTGAGATTGACATGGCACAGAAAGACTCACCAGTCCCTTTAACTTCCGTGGTGTTACCGGTTGTCTTCTTTCTTCAGTTATCACAACTTAAATAATTTGCAAGAAAGAAACATTTACATTGTGACATTTGTGATAATGACATAATTGAGTTTGATACAGAGATTTTTTTTACACGTATGTTGGTGTCCGCCTCCTTTGTTTGGAAAAGCCGATTTTGCTAAGGAGCAAAACCACACTTACAAAACTGATAAGGTAATACAAAACCCCAATCAGCAACTCCTTTGCATCGAAACAATTGGCAAACAACAGACGTGGCTACAGGTGACGCCTGTAAACGCTATGGACCTTTTGTATATGAACCGGTTGACATGCGTACACATGCCACAGTTTTTACCAGGGCAGTTGAAAAATGGGGAAACCTGAACTACTAATGCCTAAACTCAAGAGCTTTGGCTCCCTATGTACAGGTATTTCATGGGCGACGACTTCTACAGAACCAAGGAACAGAAATCATATCAGTCTCTAGGTTTTGATTTTGGACAATGCTTTGTTCATCAGCACATTTTGACAGAATTAGGTACCAGAGAAGCACATGTATTTCATTCATGCTGATTTTGTTCTGTAATGAATCAGGTTTCTGCTGTACTAGCCGATGATGAAATAATGCTGTCCATCAAACCAGGAGAACATGGCTCAACATATGGCGGTTGCCCAATAGCATGCAAGGTGGCTTTAGCTGCACTTGAGGTAAATATAGTTTTTTACTTACTTGGTACTCATCATTCTGAAGTACCTTTACTGGAGGGTATTTTGTATGTCACTATTATGTTCTATGTTCATAAATATCAAAAAGAGTACGAACACTCTGGCCTAGAAACCCAGACATGTCAACCCTCCAAATGTGGTCACATGCTGTATTCTCTGGGATTTTGGAAATATAATTTTGTGAAAAACAATGTTAGAGTTGAGTCCACGACCTCCAAGACCGAGCCACTACTATTCAAGAGTGAGGCCAAGGCCACAGTGTCCAAGGCCAAGGCCAGTTATTACAATGTGTATGTTACATAACTTTACACAATTAAAGATTGATTTCTCTCTAAAATATTTTTTAGTGCTAGTGGCTGGCTTATAAATTTTATCTAAATTTTAAAAAAGATTTATAAGGCACATAACAATATTTATCTTCTTGTTTTGACTAAAAAAAGGAAACCAAGTGCTATATTCCATTAATAAGCTACTTTCAATATACCGGTACATTATGATACTGGTAAACAAATTTGAATAGACATACATGTAATCATCTCTTGCTTGTCAGAGGTCAAAAAGCTTCATTTAATATATTCCTTGTAACAAAGTAAGAGGATAAGTTTATCCCTCACCACTACAAAAGAGAAAAACTGTAATAGCTAAAATGCATTCAATACATTAATACAGTACAGGCAATGTACAATAGTCGATGTTGATGTTGACCAATCACAATGCGCGAAATCTGTCGACCCTTTCCAAACGTGCATTAGGTGGACAGATTTCAGACTGTGATTGGTCTGGCTGTCTGTCTGTCCTAGCTCAATGACTATAATGAATCATGCTTTAAACTCTTGATTACTCACTAGTTTTAACAATACATATGGCATTATGGACCAATTGTTTGCAGTAACAACTCGTCACAGGATCATCTTATTGATGCAAAAATCAACGGGCATTTGGAGCAAAAATTGTTCCAAAATTTGGGACAATGTTGGCTTTCTTCTCAATAGGGGCGGCATGGCAAACAGTGCTCAACAAAACTCCCCAAAACATGGTTGCCCCTTGGCAACTGCTTTCATGAAAAGTGGCTGCTGAGTGAGTGTTTCAGCTTGGTAGCCCAGACGTGCACACACAATGGTTGAAGCCTTTTAATGTGCGTGTTAAAACACTAAGTTTTTGAAGACTACTAACTGCCTGTATATTCATGCACTTGAACTCATTGACGATGCTAATGTGGTAAACATTTGCACCATTTTATTAAGAAACACAAGGCTATATTATCATACGGTCCATTTTCCCAACTTTCTGATACTGTAGTTTAAATCTATTCCGGATAACAACTTTAAACAAGTGGGTGAACAGCAAAGTTTCTTCATGCAAAACAAATACATGTGTGGATGAATGAGCACAGGAATGGACAGACCTACTTGAGATATAAGCTAGAGTGATACAGTGAAAGGCGTTTTCCTCTTGATGATGTCAAGAAGGACTGCTTGCTTAGACTCTGTTAGTTTTGAATCAACCCGAAGTAAAATATAGCATATGGCAAGAGAAGCATTACAATAATCAATATTGTAATAGAAAAAGGAACAGTTATTTGATGGACAAGCAGTGGTATGATGGATGTGATGTTCATACATGTAAATGTACTGCACTTCTTTGTGTCTTTGTGCATATAGGTCTTGGAGGAAGAGAACCTTGCTGAGCATTCTGAGCGTTTAGGGGTCATCCTGAGAGAAGAACTCAACAAACTGGATAAAGACATAGTAACCTTGGTTAGAGGCAAAGGACTTCTCAATGCTATTGTCATACAGAGAACTGAAGGTAAATGTAGCTATCAAAACCTAATCTTTCTTCGTACATGTTGTTGAGAGGTTGGCAAAAGAGGGGATTACATTGCATGGACAGGTAAACTTTAATTACCTACATACACGCTTGTAATCAGCCATATACATGTACATATAGCCCCATTGCCAGCTTCAGGTATAAGGAGAAGACCACAGTACCAGTTGATGAGGGAATGGGAAGCTACAGGCCAGGGGCCTGGCAGTCTAGCCCTCCCTTCTTTGGTGATGGGCCCAGGAACACTCCTGGTAAGTGGGTAGATATGTGAATAAAATGGACATTTTAAAATCTTCAATATACATGTAAGATGGTTTTAAGATGTCTTGTTGCTTTGTTGGCTGATTAAAGGGAACAAATCAGTCAAGCTGCATCCATTAGGATAAAGGATAAAGTTATTTCTTGATATTTGGCTATTCGATAGTTCAGATGACTGGATTTAAATTTGCCTGTTCTATTTTTTGCCAAACATTTTGTTTTGGTATCGCCAGTAATGGTTCTGATGATCCTGTTGAGCCAAAAATTGTTTTACCAGAGAATTGGTGGAGAATCTGAAGGAGAACTTGGCGGAGATAATTTTTCCTTTGAATGTGTGTTGTAGGGGACAAGGTTGAAGGTTACTCGTTTTGGGCAGGTTTCAGAAGCTGTTGTGCAGGAGTAGTGCTGGACTGGACATTCTGTGGTCCAAAGGGGCATATGGACAGAAAATACATGTAATGCCATGTTGGTATCATCTCCACAGGATTCATGCTTTTGTTAGTATTTTCTCAACTGTCTGAAAGCTTTCTTGACATGCCCTCTTTATGAAATATTAAAAAAGTAATACTGGTAAAAAAGTGTTGTTTCTGAAACTTCACATTCCAGATAAACATCTGAAGTCACTTGCAGTTGTCAGTTGTATAGGGAATACTGTGTTTAACAAAAACCAGCTTGATGCCACTGATACGTCTAGGCTGATGTATGGGACAGGAAGCTGTCTGCTGAATGGAAACTTTGAATAGTACATTATTTGTCCAGATTTGTCCAGTATTTGTCGTTCTTTGAAGGAGATCAAAGCTGTGCCCATGACTTGGCAAGGTTGTGTTGAACAGGGTGTTGAAAGTGTTTGTGGTTGTGCTGTCTGTTTATTTACACAAAGGGCAATTTTTGACCCAAAACTCAGTGTCTTGCATAATGCTACTGTAGTCCATTTGGCATACGTGTACATGTATTTCTCTTTGCCACCTTGTTGTAATTAGGGTTGCATGAACCTGGCACTTTAGTTTGAGCTGTCATATTGTACAGGGAGCAAGGGTGGGGTGTATGGCAGCAAAATATCTTTCTCAAGTTGGCATATGACTTTGACATCTTAAGGGTTTAAGCAAAGGAGTTTTGAAATCTTTGCATCATTTCCAGGGGCTTGTGGTTACCTTTTTTGATGATTGAAACTACATGTATCTTCTGTCAGCTGGTCAGCTCAGTTGTGCATCTGATCATGCACAGGATTCTACTGTTTGTTCCTGTAATTTTATATATTGAGGGCTTTTGATGGTGACTTGATAAATTATTAAAAATTGAAGTCTTACTTGCAAGGCATCAGTAGCCAATATGGTTCATAGATTCATACATTGGTCTGTGAAGATGACCATGTAGACCATGTCTGCATAGAGGAAGGCTACAAAAGCTTGCTTGGCTGGATCATTACAATGAAAAATTCAAGTCTAAATTTAAATTCAAATTTATGATGTCCACATCATAAAAATATGAATAATTGTGTTCCATTTAGCAATTTAGTCACAAAAATCTTACATTAAAAACAACACAAAACATAAGACATATTAACCATATATACTGAAGAAGGATAAAATAAATTACTGAAAAAGGATAATTCTCTTAATTTACAGATTAAAACAAAATCGGAGCCCTATACTGAACCAGATTACTCCCCATGTGTGTTTACGTTATCTGCTGTGTAGTGGAAGACTTAAACCAGTTAATGGAGTTGGGAACAAAAGATTGACAAAAATGAAGAGTGCTTGTTTGTGGTGGGAGGTGTCTGATACTGGGTTGATTCAAAGCAAAACAGGAAAGTGGATGGCATGGATCTCTGATTGTTTCACTTTATTTAGCAGCAGTTAAGGTTATGCAGGGATAATGTATATGTATATGCACCTGTATTTGAATAATGTACATGTACAGTTTACTTGCACATACCAGTACACAGTATGAATATACATGTCCATAAATGTCACTAATACCCATCATTTTGGAACAGGAAGTAAACAGAAACTATCAATTCTGAAAGGAGTTGGATTTACCTGAAGAATGAATTTTTAGGGTGTTAGACAGTTTGTGTTCAGTGCAATCAGTGGTTTGTAGTTCATCATCTTAGCTGTTGGAGTGATAGTAGATCTCAGTGGATTGAGGTTGAGAGTGCTTCATAGGTCTCCAGGGTCAGCTGAATATAGTTAGTAGGTTACCATACTGGAATCAAGTGGTTTGATGAAGTAAACAGCTTGTGTGTCAGGTAGTGTTGAAACATTTGCCCAAACATGTATTTCATTAAGCTAGTGCATTTTTGCAGCTTCTACAAACTTATCAATTTCACCTTTTGTTTCTGCCTGCTGCTATGAATGACTCTGCATTTAAGACAAAACATTGAACTGTGAGGCTGCCCCATCAATGAAGATATATGTTGAACTTTAGGAAAGATGCTCTTCATGTCAGTGAGAATTTTGGAGAGGAAGCAGTTCACAGTTTGTCATGATCTTAAAGCAGTTGCTGATGACAACATATAACTGATCGCCTTCACCACTCCAAGCCATACCAGTGAACACAGAAATCTGCTTCTGGTGTCAGTGTGCTGATTGCACTTCGTCCTGATATTCTGTAAAATTTTCTGCAAAATTAGGGCTGAGTCAGTTTGAATAATTGACTATTCAACTATTCAGTATTCGACCTTCAGTTCAGTCGAAAATTTGTTTGTACTAGCGGGTAGACCGTTAATGAACAAACCATAAATCAGTCACAATAATGCTCACAATTTTACATTATGATAACTATAAAAGCTTCTATCTTTTATTTCAATTTCAAATACTGTCTTGAAGGTTTCATCATAATTTATTTCAAAAAAGTTTGCATCAATGCATCATTATTACAAAGACTACTATCTTGGCACCTTCATATTTTCTTTTTGAAAAGCTATTTCCATATTCTAGGACGGCTTCTCTGTTGGACTGTTGGGCGTATCAGCTATCTCAAAGTGTCTGGAATCTACATGTACTTAAAACAAGCCTCCATTGTGTGATTTTTCTCATTTAAAAAGGGAAATTCTCTCTTTTTTTAGAAATTTCGCATTTTAATATTCAAATTCAAAAAATAATTCAATATTTGTTAATCAATCGAATATTTGAATATTCGGTATAGCCCTATGCAAAATACATTGAAGTACAGCAACTATATTATCCTTTGCTTAATTGACCCTCTCTTCTTCAACCTCATTGCTCTGCTTATGTTCAACAAAACAATGAAAAAATTTAGGGAGGTCATTTTCCAACTCAGTGACCAGATCCTCAACAATGCCCTGCCTGATGACTTTAACCATTCTTCCCAACGTAGTCTTCCACTTTTGCCATTGGGCCTGCTTCAGTAGATTTTCCCCTGGAAGTTTTGCAAGAAGTTGGTGACAAAAGGATCAAGTTCACCACTTGCCATATAGTTGTCAGCCATGCAGTCATGTGCCTTAGCATCACAAACACACATCTCAGGAAAGTCACTTTAGTGTTAAAGTGAGAATACATGCACCTCTGTTACTTCCTTATATGCACTATACATGCGTTGTAGGTGCAGAATAAGATTATCCCCATATCGACACAGACATACATTTCTTGGGGTGTCACTTATTTTCACGAAGTTGTGGCCATAGCTCAGCAAATTTAGATTTGCAAATTTTCACATTTGGATTTTCCTCCTTGAAGCATTGGTAAACTTCTTGTATGGTCATTCCTTAGGAACACTTCTACATGTAAATTATTACATGAATCTTGTGCCCTTCTTTCATTTCATATTGGTTTATTAAAATCCATTTTCGAAGTAAAAAAAACTGAATTACAGTGGATTTAACAATCAAAATAAAAAAGATTAAACAATTAAAATAAGAATAAAAAAAAACAGAATTAAGTAGTTACAAAAATATTCAACATTTATCATTACAGTTTATACTCACAAAAAATAAACCATATAACATGACTAATGACCAACACTCATATAAGAACACTACTAAAACACGTCCGTTGCAATTTACACTTCAAAGATGAAATTATTGTGATCTTAAAAATTTCAGTCACATGTAACCTTTAAAATTTCACTCCCATATAAAAAAGGTGTAATAGAGGGCATTTCTTAAGAGGAGCACAATCCAAATATTTCTACTAAAAGAACTTATTAGAGGGGCATTCCTTCCCATATTTGTTATGCAAGCGGATTAAGGTAGGAAGCGCACTGGTGAAATAACGTTTTGTGCGGCAACAAATTTCAGGGATGAATGGTTTATTCTGCAACATTCTTGTATGTTGAGGCGGGAAGAATTCACGAAAAAGGTCAGTGTGGTCAAAGGATAATGATATTTGATTACGCCTGATTGCCAAAGAATCTAAATTGAAAAGCGATAAAGCTTGGGTGTATGACAAATACTCTACCCCAAGAATAATCTTCAAGGCACGTTTCTGTACTCTTTCAAGCCGAATCACCTGGTGCTAGGTAAGTGCTCTGTTCCACACAGCAGGAGCTGCATATTCCATCAATGGCCTGATTTTTTTAGGGAGTTATTGGTGAACGATGAAGTCATCCTTATACCTGGTGACTTCCTGGATATGTCATCTCTTTCATAAAATTCCTTGATGGTTGTTATTGTGTCTTGTCCAAAACTGTGGAGTGATTTACCTTAGCTTTTGGTATTATTTCATATTCTGCTTTTTAGCTAGTCTCAGGACTCAACCATTGTTTGCTTCTTGGGCTATTAGGTTGTGATCTCCTGACTCTGTTGACCACTTTTGCAAGCTTCTGTGGTTTTTTGATGATTTGGGGACATCTTGGAATGTGTTGTCTCCTGTATTTTTTTTCCTCTCCACATCATTATGTATGCTCTTGGTTCTTCGCTCTCTCTTCATGGTTTTACTTTGTGTCAACTTTCGCTCCTTTCTTGTATCTGTCTTTTTGAATGCCCTTTTTTTATAAGACATTGTCTTATTTTGTCCTTGTTCTTTTTGTCTATGAGCTTGAGTTTGTACCATTCTGATGTAAAAGATGACTAAGCAATAGACCAATTGCACCTGCTTAATCCCCAGACCTATAGTGGGTATCAACCCCATTTATGACTTTTTGAGATATGCATATAAAAATAGAGAAAGGAATGAATTTTCTGGTTATACCACATTTATACTTGTAGGCCATGCCACTCTGAAAATACGATGTGAAAAAGACGACGAGAAACATCCCTGTGGTCATCAAAAATACTTTTTCAGGAAAAATGGCTTTGAAAAAAGAGCACGTGCCAGTGCTGCAAACGTTAGCCACAAGGTGTTGTGTGACCTCCATAATCGTTCTTGATCTAAATAACCACAGCAACATTATATTTATAGGCATCTATTGCCATGACTTAACAAAGAAAACTGAAAAAATTTCTTCAAACATTGTTTCCTGGAAGTATCGATGTATACTGTTATTTTTTTGGGAAAAGGAGAAATGGCAGCGGAGTTTCAATTTCATGAATTTCTGTTGACATCAGACAGGCTTATGTTGACACTGCCTCCCAACTTTGTTTCTAGATTTCGGAACATTCCTTTTCATATTAAAATTGGTAGTACATGTACCTCTTAACATAGAGGAATAAGAAGTTAATGGAAGCTTATTCAGTCAAAAATCAACCTTCCTGTACTGACAAGTAAGAGTCATATTCTTTGCTAACCAAAAATTCTGGCACTTCAGAAAGCTGTCTTCCAGCCAACGTATCAGATCTTTGACAACACCAATCCTCAAGATACGAATCCGTGTGAAAAAGTGAATGAAATAGGCCGTACACCATCAAAATCACTTTTTCATTTAAAAAAAATTCCCACCCTAAATTTTTGAAGCAAAAACTTTAAAAGAAAAAAAGGATACTACTCACCTACCCAACCTTCATGTATTTTTTTCAATGTTCATATTGTCATGGTAATAGCAAGGACAACTGCTATTTTGTTTGACCTTAAGTTGTTTAATTTTCTTGAACACATATGGCGTACATGTATGGAAGCTACTTACTCCCCTAAACTGACAAATTCAGCTATCTAGGAGTGAAGGAGTACCAGACATTGAAGTTGGAGAGGAATGTATCTTTGCATGGCATACAGTGGACATGTGCATGTGAGTGCACTCTTGTTCATGTGCAGTGGCAACAGACAATTCATATGCTACAGAGAATAACATGGTCAGCATAAGAGAACCCTGACTTGAATCTTGGGATGAATCGTGAGCTACCTTGTACGTGTATGGGTGTACATGTGAAGCATCAATAAAAAAAGACAGCACCCCATGTGTGTGCTTGTTTGCCGAGTCTACATTTTCATTGTGTCAAAGAAAAAGATTCTTCAGGAGGAAGTGAGTGGATTCAATTCTTAAGACAATAACTTTACTTTTCTCGGCGATGAAGGAGGAGGACGCCATGGAACCTGTCTGCTTGTGGGGCTGTGGCGGTCCTAAGCTCTGTACAGCTCTGTACTCTGGCAGCTGCAACACAACACAACACAAGCAGTCAGTGAGGCTTGAAGATGCAAGAAATACGGAAGGGCTGCGTAGCACCGTGATCAGAATATCGATGAGAATCTAATCTCAAATCAGTGCTCTGAAATATGTGATTGCCAAGCTTGCCCTGAAGAAGGGTATTTAGTTACCGAAAGCTCGGCAATCACATATTTCAGAGCACTGATTTGATATTAGATTCTCGTCGATAGGCTTGAAGATGCATTGCTTTTCTAAATTTGAAGTGCTTCTGCGGACGCTGGAAATTTGTCTAGGCAATCTTCCAAAAATCCTTGGCATAGTACTTATTTATCTTTGACAACTGGGAAGATGTAAAATCTACCCTTACTGCGTTGTCCGCGAACACTCTGTCTGTTGGAGTGGATGTACATGTACATGTTCACGTAAATAGGAACAATTCATCCTCTATCCAGCGGTGTGCTAGAATGCCATTGTGAATATTCTTTGCACTCATTATTGGATCCATTAATATCCACTTCAGGTATAAATTATATGGAAGTTCCGATGCTGCACATGGTTCAAACATTGAACATGTCACTCATTTTTTTAAGAAAAGCTGCTACAAAAAGTTTTCTGTGGCAGGTATACTTCTTTATCATTGTACTGTCACAAGATGAGGGAGCTTTTCAGTTGCCCCATTATCTGTCATCTACTGGTAAATGGGAAAATACCATTGCCAAATGACAATACCCACTCTTGTCTTGATAGATCATAGATCATCATACAGATGGGTGACAAGCCTTGATGAAGGCGCTGTAGATGATACTGGTAACTGCATTGCCTTGTTTAGCTCTCTACCCTTTGCTTTGCTGGCTGGTTAAAATAAAACCCTCAAAGAGCTTGATGATTTTGGCCCTTCTCATAGCTGGAGCGGGGATGGTAGATTCTACCCCCTTAGAACTTGGCCTGGGCATATATGTAAATTTTAGGGAAATGTGCTAATGAATACTAGATCTTTATTTCTGCCATACATATATGTAAATTTTAGGGAAATGTGCTAATGAATACTAGATTTTTTTTTTCTGCCGTACATATATGTAAATTTTAGGGAAATGTGCTAATGAATACTAGATCTTTTTTTCTGCCATACATATATGTAAATTTTAGGGAAATGTGCTAATGAATACTAGATCTTTATTTCTGCCGTACATATATGTAAATTTTAGGGAAATGTGCTAATGAATACTAGATCTTTATTTCTGCCGTACATATATGTAAATTTTAGGGAAATGTCTAATGAATACTAGATCTTTTTTTTCTGCCATACATATATGTAAATTTTAGGGAAATGTGCAAATGAATACTAGATCTTTATTTCTGCCGTACATATATGTAAATTTATTTGACCTTTATTATTAGTGCCTCATAATATGAAATTGGTTATAGTTTTATTTGAAATTTTTTCACATCATAAGATTCTTTGATGGATATGCAAATCAATTGATCCTTCAATCAATCAATTGATCTATAAATCGATCAATCAATCAAACGATCAAATCCAGATGATTGGTCAGAAAATCATGCAGTTGTAATCCCAATCACCTAGAGTTTATGTAATGAATATCCTTTCTAGTGTAATATTGTTATTTTTCCCCCAGCATTTGATGCCTGGAAAGTGTGCTTGAAGCTTCGTGACAATGGACTATTGGCAAAGCCTACCCATGGTGACATCATCCGCTTTGCTCCCCCACTTGTCTTGACTGAAGAACAGCTTTATGAATGTTTGGACATCATCTGCAAAACAGTGTTATCATTTCAGTGAAATATTAACACTCATTGGACTTCCTGTTTAAACACTCCCTTAAACACAGAAGAAATGTTATATTTGATGGACCATGATCCTTTTTACAGGTAGAAGATGCTAGTCTGACAGTTTATGAGTAGGAACTTTGTAGGTGGAGTAGAATCTTGGCTCTCAATGATTTGGAAACCTTTTAGAAAATTTGAAAACATGTTTTGGTATGACAGGTAAATATCACACGTGTGTTGTTAAATACATTTCCTATCCCTAACAGTCCCAAATCCTCCAATTTCAATACGATTTTACGCACACCCTAAGGGGTTACAATTAAACTGACTTCGTAACATTTTTTAGCTTGGCCAGTTACATGTAATGATATTTACATGTCGATGTATGTGGACATATTTTTCTTGTTTTAATGTTGTTTCTCTGAGAAGTGTATGTGAAGGAAACTTGTGTCTCAGCCATGTTTCATGGGAATGAAGTCTTTTTATGACCTTTGTGCATGTGTATCACAGTTTATGTTCATGATCTGTCCATTAATATCATTGCATTGTCTTTTCTTTTCCAATTAATTAGTGTACATGCATACCTTTCATTTATATTTTTGTCATTGAAGCTTCTAGGAAGCACTTCTGTCATACATTGTTTTGGGTAATGCTTTCATCAAATGCTTAATGGCGATATTTTTCATAGTATATCTTTATGTTGTTTTATTTTTGTGACTTTTTCACTTTCTATAACAATCATGTTGTGGTTTGTAATTCAGTGATTAAAATACATAATGTAATCTGCCTTAAAAAGAAGACGGCATTAAAGTTTGTTACGAAATCACTTTTGCAAATATTCACGTATGCACAAAATGGTCACAAGCATAATCACCCATACCTGTTTTACAAAGTGTGGATATTCCTCCAAAATTCCTCCGTATTTTGTCACGGATAATTTTGACTCCAAAATGCCTCTGAAACTTTTTCAGAGAGGGGAAAACATTGTGTGGACGTGTACGAGTTCACACGCCATCATACCCTACATTACATGTATTGTGGACTTCTTTTATGTAGAGGTCCACACTATGTATGCCATGCTTGCACACCCAATATTGTGTCAAAAAGTGTCAAGCAATTGCAGGACTTTGGTCTTTTAGGTTTTATGTATTAAACTTTGATTCACAGGTAAAATCTGAAGGTCACATCAGCATAAGTATTGCCTACATTCTAATGCAAAGGTATATGGCATCCATATTGCCTGCATTTAAGACCGTGTGCTGACCAACCATGTAGGGCATTGTGCCAGTGTAGTTAAATCGGCCACTAAAGTTGTTGGACGCTTTTCATTGTTGGACATTTTTTATTATATGAGATATATATTGACGTTGGAAGTACGGAAGGATGTTTAAGTTGTAGTTGCTTTATTAGATTTTTCATTTTAGTCTTTTCCTCCTTCATGTATGTTGCAGTAACTGCTTTCAGATGTGTGGTTTGGAGTATGTTATTTTGAAGCTGACTTTTCAGGATAAATTTTGTTAGGAAAAACTTTGAATGAATGAGTTGCATCAACTATTTCAGGCAACATTGGCATTCACTTGGAAAGAAATCTTTAAAGACTGAATTTTGGGGGTAAACCCTCTTCCCTGTTAAACTTTGCTAATGCTTACAGTTTCATTTGTATTCTTTATGTTATGCTAAATTTTTATTCTCTTTTTCTTTTTCCCTATAAAGAAATTAAATAGATTTGACGAACGCCTCCTCTGTCACCCTGTATGCATGTTTAGTATTATCGTTCTGTTGCAAAAATACCTCACATCCGACACCTAATGCTTCACCTCCAGTACCTACAAAATGCATTTCTAGTTCGTATGCGCAAGCTTTTCCAGGGAACAAAGATCATTACATCACTCCAAACGCTGCTCGCCCAACTCGCCCTTTTTTTCCAACGGGCGCACTGATGACTTGTCAGTCATGAGGCCGTACTTCGCAGATAACCTTGTTATAAATGTAGGCTCTAAACTGGAAACTTGTGTTATCGAAAATAAAAACAATGAAGAACAAAGGTTTTGGACAGAATATTATAGCGGGTTTCCTGGCTTCCGGTCTCCCCGCAAAATCATCTTTTTTTTTTTTTTTACTGAAGTCGACCAGTAGGAAGAATGCAAAACTCTTAACTGCTCCATTCGGGCACAATCGAATAGTGTTTTAATACCTGGCTCCTGGATCTCCTAATCCACCAGCCAGTTTTTCTTCCAGACCGATCCGGACCTGCTCACAATAACCTGTTTCCAGATCTTGACAGGCTCTATCTCTCTGCTTTCAAACTGTCCTTCAGAGCAGCAGGCTTTGCGAAGGTTCAGCCATGGCAGGCAGTAGGAGAGTCTCAACTAGCAAAAATGACGGGAATCACAGCACTTTTTCAAATGGTGTTCACACAAAGAGGTCGATTCCATTTCTGCATCATTTATGGTCAGCGAGACTTGCACTCTCTGTACAGCTTTGGCATTGCAGTTTTCCTCTACCCAAGGCTACAATTTTATTCCACGCACAAGCGTAATCGCAGCAGCGGCCGGCTCGTGAGGCTTTAAAAGGCGCGCACAAGTGATATCATAGACCTGAAGGAGAAAATACAAATTTTCTCCTTCAGGTCTATGGTGATATAGAGGGATCCCAATATGACGCTTTTAGCGTCGATCTGCGCACTTCCGCGTTTGAAAACGAGGCTGTATGTGTCAACTTCAAGTCTTAATTCGATCAGACGATTGAAAGTAAGGACTTAAGAAACAAAATACATAAAGTTATGTTAAATTTAGACTTTTCAGGCTGGAAATTTTTGTGTATAAGTCTTTCAGGATGACTCAACACGTGAAATCAAAAGAAAAAATAATGGCAATTTACTGCGAACTAACGAACCTGCGATGGCCGTGTATCTTGTGCAGTGGGCGTGGTTTAAACTGAATTGGTATCACACTTACGAACCGGATACTGCATGTAGGCCTACTGTAGGCCTACTGGCGGGCGCGCGCGACAAATTTGAACACAGAGAGCCTCGGTTTCGATGCGGATATGCGCAGACGGCGCTAATGTGAAATCCATCTATTAAAGATCATAAATCTTGCTTAGGGTTTGGCTACAAAATCGCCTAGCTTAATGTGAAGTGCTTAAGTTCTGAGTGGTGAGTATGTCGTTGAGGGGCTTGGTTAGGTAGGTTTAGGGACCATTTGGTGATGGAGTAAGAGTTTCTTGCAGAACTAACGGTCAGTTCCAAGGATGAATCGTTTATCTCGTAGTATGAGTTGTATTAAAGTGGCGTAGTCTTGCAATAGCCCCTTAAATTTATTCAGGTCCCAGTAGTTGCACTTGCTGCACACAGCACACGTAACAGACACAGATCGGGCAACGTAAAAAAAGGGGAGAACAATCGAAAAATAACTGACGGTCGTGCACCAATACTATTGTAAACAATGTATGCAATCATTTTATAACGCCTTATTGTCGTTTCTGACTCCAGCCTGACTCTGGGAAAAAATACTAGCTACTCTACTCACGGACGTATATAAAAAAAAACCTGGACTTGCAACGCCTTTGTATGAAAAAGAAGCCAACCAGCGGCCATCGAGCCGAACACATAAGTGTAGGTTGGTTCCCTTCTATTGACGTCAGGAAGAACAAAGGCGGGCATTGTCAGGAAAGCTTTGTATTCGGCTCGGTAAAATGACCGTGAGTGGATTAAATGACTCTATAAGCTGATTGCAGAGCGAGTCTAGATTTCATCGTACAGGTCCGTGACTCTCCTCTGGAGGCAGTCTAGTCACATGATCCTCCCTTCATCAGCGCCCTCTATTTGGTGTATTCGTTGGGCTTAATGGTGAAAGAACAGTTAAATTAAAATCCAGCGGCGAGGGACCATGTCCATTACAACGGCCCACGCTGCACCATGTGCCCAAATTGTCTCAGATTTATTCGTGGATAAAGCGATCCCTTATTCAATCTATTTTTTTAGTCTTCAGTATAAATCAGATGGAAACCTTTCTAGGAAGACTTCTCAGTGTGTGTTGTGGCGGAAGTGTCCTTTTTGAGGGCGTGGTCTGCATTGGGGGGATCCCGTGGAGCCGACAAAGTTGATTAGCTTTATAATTGTAGGCAACTACGAATGAGAAAGCGCAAAGCTTACCATAATAAAGAAACCAATTTGAATGTACATATGCGATAGCAGTTTGCCTTTGATTAAATCGAATTCCCGATCAACCTCTTTCTGAGGCCTTCAACAAAATTGAATGAATGAAACGAATAGTTGAAACGAGTTTGAATTAATGTATTTATCTACCAGAATGTCAAACCACGTAATCGAATGAGTTCTTTAGATTTTCAAATGCTTATATGAAGAAGCATTGTTTTGAAACGAATTTTAAATGGGCCTCTTACTAAAGTGAACGCTAGTTTGCTGAAATTGGCCAGAAAAAACCTATAGTAATTTTCATTACAATTATGTGTAATACAAAGGCCGTATCTCTGTTCGTTTATCTAATCATAACAGAGTTGTTTTTGTTCAGAAGCAGCACAACACATCAGAATCACACTCAAAGCAAGAAGTACCAGTGCGCACCAAGATTAAAGAATCACTCTTGTCACTAGAGGAAACAAGCAATGTGGAGGTGACTCGCGATCACCCTTACTGCAAGTCACCAGAAAGCTACCTTTGGTGGCAGCAAATCGTATTGAATAGCTGCAGGATGAAATAAAGGCCCTCTAGAATAAAACTCCCCGTTTGGCTTGCAGACTAACTCCCTCCCGGAGAGGTATGGATGGCCAAGCGGAAATCAGTAGGGTGCTCTCGATAGTTTGTTTGTTTTTTGATTGTACGTTCCGCCCTGAATCACGTTCACCGTACAAATCTCTGCCCAGTATACCTCAAATGTTTGTCTTACTGGGTGTTATTCACAATAATTGTGAGTACACCCATGTATTTCTTTAGTCTCTATAATACAAGATGATTTTGGAGTACATGTTTTTGCCTATTCTGGGATAATCGTTGTAACGTTTTATGTTCATTTCAGGTATTGCCCAGTACTAGCATATCCAGCTTTTGGAGTAAGGGGCAAATTCAAAACGCAAGTGCACTTTCGGGCTCATTCAGCGTAATAATCGGGGAGAAAAAAATATAGACTATTTATTTGATAAATAAATATACCGACTAGTTTCTTTCCTAATCGCCTATGAAGTAATCTCAGTTAATAATAAGAATAATAAGTCCGTCGCCAGGGGGGCAAGTTGCCCTCCCCCGTTGGATACGCCACTGTGGCCCCGTGGGTAAGTGTTGGTAGGCCTATATTCCAGAAAATTTATTAGCGTTTTATTTTTTTATTCCCCATTCACCATGGTTTCCTGTTCCATATTCCCAAGTTTTCATTACTGATTTCAGTTCCACCTTTCCAGTTATTTAATTGCAGTTTCTTAAAGATTGGTATTTCATCCCAAAATAAGTTTTCCATGTATGGTCCACTGCAAGCCTTAAATCCATGATCATTTCTAACTATCTGAGCATCAAGTACAGACAGTTTTCCTCGATGAACCAACTGCAACGCTTGCGTTTTAAAGTTGTTCGTGAACCAGCGATGTGTAGTTGAAGGAACCTCTGTTAGCAGGAAAATTGCGCCCTTTCTTGGTCCCGCTGGGGGCCGGACCCTTCGCCATCTTGAGGAGGAGTTGCAAGTACAATCGAGGGCAAAGCAGATCGCTGGTTAAGTAGCAAATGGTCTAGAAAGAAAATCATTCTTGACAAGAGAAGAAGAAATTTAGACAGGTTCCCCTTAAGACAGGGATTCAGCCCACCGCTGTTTTCATGGCTGATGACAGAAGACAGACAATTGGAAAATCATCTCCACAGCAGACATCATCAAAGGACAAACGTAGAGTCTTCTGTCCACAATGCAACAAGCATGACCACTTAAATGGTTGCACTGAATTTAAGCCACTCACGCACAAGCAAATGTGGCTTAAGGAAAAATCAACATGCTCGACACGTTTGCGTACCCATTAACTTGAACAGTCTATCCCCACTAAAAATCCCCAAATCCCCAAACCATGCAACATCTGCAAGGAGATCCATGTGTGTACTGCAAGACGCTATTCAGTAGGGGGCCAGCAGATTCTCAGACACCGTTGGAGTTACCACCTAGATGACTTATCTGGACCTTGATGACTTATCTTCGTCTTCACAATGTCACGTTAAAGGCCGTTGAAAAGTGTACCCATTGACGATGGCTCCATACGAACAATGGTGCTCAACCCTGCACTCCAGCAACTAACCTCATCGGGGAGAAGGGTATCTTTCTATCGACAGTTCAACAACTGCCTTTCCGATACGAAGGTCAATTGGTAAATATCTAACTGTCCCCAAGGGCCTTTCCTGACACCAAGTACACCATTAAAGGAGCTTTCACCACCGACAGTTTACGCCTGTTAAAATACACCTATCCAATACAGCTCTGCAAAAGCGTTGGCCACATGTCACCTACGCGGAGTTGCACGCGGCCTCTAAGTTTGATCAGTAATGTAACGCAGTTGATCCTAATTGGCTCCAACTGCTCCAATCTCATCATCCCACTGTAACCTATGGAAATGAAAAATTCAATGAGCAGCAGTGCTTCAAGATCACTAACTGTCAAGAAATCGAACCCCATGTCGAGAGATTGTGGAAAGCCGATGTGATCCATTACATGTACCATTGAGAGGATTGTATCCCGTTCCAAGCAGGACCAGTATGCATTGGAACTGCCTGAAGAAAAAAAAACAGTTTGCACCAAAGACGGAGATGTTCTACGCTATGCCACATCCCTACGTAGAAGTGAAACAATGAGTTCCATGCTTGTAAAGAAGTAGTTCTCCTAACATGAATCGCACCTAAGATCCACAAGGAAGTGGATTTTCAGAAGTTATTTGATTCAGGCTACGCGAGAATCTTTAATAATGGAGAAACCAAACGACCGAGGAGTCCGAGACCAGGAGACAGAGGAGAAAGATCCAGGGCATAGGCCTAGAATTGGCAGACCAGCATGTCTTCACCTTCTCTCAGTGCAGGAGAGACAGCCACAAACGTATCGGCCCATTCAGCCACTGCACAGGAATCTCCACTCACAGTGTTACTGCATAGTCTCCTGACTCGGGCTCAGTGATGAATGTCTTCAAACGATGCCCCCCCCAAAAAAAAAACAACAAAAAATAAATAAATAAATAAATAAAAAAAATAAATAAATAAAACAAAACCCAACCAAAAGTGATATTTGTTTCTCCTAAAACGATTAACAGGGAAATCGTTTAAAACTGAAGATTTTAGTTAAATCCGATGATGTGTTTGCGGAGATTATCTTGATTACAAAAGACGACGTAGGCCTATATTGCTTTTCCGTTAGGTCTATTGAGATTACCATATGCTGCAATGAAAATGTCATTTTATTCCCTAATTGAAAATGGCTTCCAAATGAGAATTTCAAACAGTAAGTGTCTATTGAAGCTTAAACAATAATTGTAGATAGAAAAGAGAACCAGGCAGCTCTAGGATCAGCAGACCGTAAACTCAGCTCCTGAACCTTTTCCAGTGCTTCTTCAAAACACAATTCAACAGCATGATGCGAATTGCACATCAATTTCAAGCGGACGGATAGGCCCTAATCATTGACATTGAGAGAATTTCAATTTTTGAATGAGTTCCTGTAATATTTTGGGACTATCGCTGTTGTTTGATTCCTAATGACTTCTCCATTTAACACCGCCATCGCCCAGGAGGAGACAGACCTCGATCTTTCCTAAAAACGTTACTGTCCTAACTATTTTGAGTAGACCTAAACTTGCTCTAAAATTCTTCGGCAACTGACTGTGAATTGGGTCTAAAATACGTTAACAATAGACTGTGAAATGCATTGGGTGTTCAAGACAGCCGAACATGACAGCATTCGTTTATTTCCGCCATGAATGCGCGCTGGTGCACTGGCAACATCCTTGTGCAAGTTCACCATAGGCTATTGTACTTGCCTACTCAGGCAAACAAAGCCCAGGCGGAAGCGAAAACAAGTATTGCGTATGGGAAAATACGTGTTGCACTGTGACCTTCAACAATGCACCAACAATCACACACACTGGTCTACCTTTGAAAAACTGAACTCTTTCACATGGTTTCCGCATACGTCAGTCGTCAGATCGGCCATTAGGCCTACATGTACACTGAGGATATTGTACGTGATGACAAGTCGTTCATTTGATTCTACCCTGCACAGCCGCACATTCTGTGTAATCAGTGTTCGAGAGTTTTGTACCATCGTGAGCAAATACCTCAGTCGAAATCAAGAATTAGACCAGTTGAGCATCACGTACGGTAGTCCACTTGTTGAATTCATTGTGACTTCTGGTAAGTTATACAGGTTTGCAGTTTCAAGCTAATAACCTGGTTTCCTTTTTTAGCCATGATGTCCTACTAAAAATTTGCGCTTTTAAAACGCTATCTTAATTAATTTAATGTCATTGACGGAAACTTGTGAGTTGTCCTCCGAAAACTGTTGTAAGGTCAGTACTGCAGGGTCATATGGATTTAAACAGACTCTCATCAATAAAGATTAAACCACCCTGGCAGCATTTGGGAGGACTTAATTAAGTTGACAAAGCATAATAATCGCCAGTAGCATTAAAAAATTTAAGCCAAGACTTAGCCGTAAACGTTAATTCACATTCACTTATGTTCAAGTCAAATTAATGCGGGCTCTATCATTCTTGTTAACGTGTGTAGTGACTTGCTTTGCGTAGTTTCATATTGCATCATGATGTCGGATCCTTCGTAATGTGAATTAGCAGTACTTCCCCTTTGATGGATTTCAATGGAATCAATAAATCTCACAACTACGAGATTTGAATATCGAGCATGCCAACATTTCTGGATACCGCACTTTATAAACTTCCTTGGCAATGATGGAGACCGTGAACAGCGAATACAGGGGGCAGGGGAGCGAATTGTGACAAAGAAATTAGATGTGGTGACTCAACAGTAAACTATGCATGCCCCCGTAATCAAGCATTACCCTTTCGGTTTTCAGGAGAACTTTTCACGTTTTATGATAAAGAGTAATTGTAGGCATTTCCACGAAATTATCCTATTTCAGTGATGAATCATTTAAAAAATGTTTAAATCAAGGCGGTCCAAATGCCATTCAAATTTAATACGGCCATTCTGAAATTAAGTTTAGAAACTGGAACATTTACATAATCATAAAGATAATTTTGTCACAGGAACACTCGTACTACTATTGAAGAAACAGATTCCATAAAACATACATAGGCCTACATGCAAAATAAATTCACTAAAACGAAGTAATAATCGTGTTAGTCCGGTGAAGTCAAAGATCAACTTACACAAAAAACATCAGGAAAAGGAGATTGACAAGTATGAAGTGCAGAAGTCACTTGAAGAATTACTAACAAACACATTTGCTTGGTTTAAATGGAACAGACTTTACTGTGATTGGTTTAGAAGTACAGGGGAAAACACAGAGGCAATCGTAGTAGAAGAGTTGGGCAGGTAGTTGGATGTTTAGGTTGGGATCTATTCGTATGGGAACTTTCCATCAAGCAGGGTTGAAGGTTTTATGTTTGGCGATTGAATACGGGTGAAAACAGGTAACTTCAGATATTGAAACACCGTGAATCCTTAGCTCACACCTACCGACATAATACCGAAACAATTCACGTAGCTATTGAAAACCTGAGATTAACCATTCCAAACCAAACTTGTCGCATTACAGACAACACTTAATTTTCACTCACTCCTTTATAGAGTTCTTAAAGAGAATGCACTGATGAAATTCGTAGTTGTTGTCTATATATTTTATAGTCTGTTTCCCAGCCTCTAGTCTGTATACCAGGCTGTGTACGTAGGGGCGTGTACAATACATGCATATTTTTGGTAGTGAAATTTGCACAGCCAACGACCTTGAATGCAGGTCATGCTAAATTGACATGATTTCTTTTGCATGTATCCGGATACAGTAGCCTCGTATAGCTGCCGCTGTGATATGAAAGTCGTAAACGAAATTTTTGAGTTATAAATTCGTTCCAATCGAGAAGTCCTGCATTTGCAGGAAATTTTATTTTAATTTTTTTTTGGGGGGGAAGCAATGTGAGAAATATCTCTTCTTCATATGAAGCCTGGTCAACCAGTTCGTCAAATTGAATTTGAGTAGTAAAAAAGAGTTTGAAAATTCCCTTTCTTTGCTTTGTATAGAGAGATGTATACCTTATGCACAGTTTTCGTGTGTTTGTAATATGTCACACGGTAAAAACTTTAGCGGTAATTATTTTCATACAGATATTGTTCTGAATTTTTATGGGTATCCTTTCAGGGTATGGAGCACGAACGTCTGAAAACATTTGCAGACACTGAACATCTCCACTCAGGCAACCTTACCCTAGGCGATCAAAAGAAGGATGGAATGCAGATATCCTTTAAGGTAACTATGAACTTCGCCATTTCTTAGGTCTTAGCGAAAACCGAAAACCCAGGCTTCTGTAATTTATGAACGGTTGATGCTACCTTAAAAACGAACTAATCTAACCAAAAATACATTTGATATATTTATTGAAAAGTTATTTAAAATTAGTGACCAGTCCTCCGACTTTGTTAGTAAATATATTTTGCAAAATAGTGGGTTTCTGAAGGACCACTCCAATGTGAGTGCCTCTTTAAAATAACGAGGTTTACATAAAAGACTCATGCACGAACCATTAATGTTGTATATATTTGTTTTCAGCCATAAGATTGTATAATTGTATGGGTGGTTATTAGTCCTGGGCGGGTAGGGGGCAGAAGATTCGAAGGTGGGAGGGGTCTGAAGATTCGAGGGCGGGATGGGGGCAGGAGATTTAAAGGCTGGGTGGGGGCAGGAGAGTTGGGGGCGACATGGGGCAGGGGATTTGAGAGCGGGATGGGGGCAGAAGATTTGAGGGCGGGATGGGGGCAGGAGATTTGGGGGCGACATGGGGGGCAGGGGATTTGAGAGCGGGATGGGGCAGAAGATTTGAGGGCTGGATGGGGGCAGGAGATTTGGGGGCGGGATGGGGGCAGGAGATTTGAGAGCGGGATGGGGGCAGAAGATTTGAGGGCGGGATGAGGGCAGGAGATTTGGGGGCGACATGGGGGCAGGGGATTTGAGAGCGGGATGGGGGCAGAAGATTTGAGGGCGGGATGGGGGCAGGAGATTTGGGGGCGACATGGGGCAGGGGATTTGAGAGTGGGATGGGGGCAGAAGATTTGAGGGCGGGATGAGGGCAGGAGATTTGGGGGCGACATGGGGGCAGGGGATTTGAGAGCGGGATGGGGGCAGAAGATTTGAGGGCGGGATGGGGGGGCAGGAGATTTGGGGGCGACATGGGGGCAGGGGATTTGAGAGCGGGATGGGGCAGAAGATTTGAGGGCGGGATGGGGGCAGGAGATTTGGGGGTTGGATGGGGGCAGGAAATTTGAGGGCGGGATGGGGGCAGGAGATTTGGGGGTTGGATGGGGGCAGGGGATTTGAGGGCGGGATGGGGGCAGGAGACGTGGATGGGGTAGGAGATTTGGGGGCAGGATGGGGGCAGGAGATTTGCACCCTGGATTCTTTGGAAAAATAACGAGGTTTACATAAAAGACTCATGCACGAACCATTAATGTTGTATATATTTGTTTTCAGCCATAAGATTGTATAATTGTATGGGTGGTTATTAGTCCTGGGCGGGTAGGGGGCAGAAGATTCGAAGGTGGGAGGGGTCTGGAGATTCGAGGGCGGGATGGGGGCAGGAGATTTTAGGGCGGGATCGGGGCTTGAGATGTGGGGGGTGGATGAGGCAGGAGATTTGGGGGCGACCATGGGGGCAGGGGATTTGAGAGCGGGATGGGGGCAGAAGATTTGAGGGCGGGATGTGGGGCAGGAGATTGGGGGCGACATGGGGGCAGGGCATTTGAGATCGGGATGGGGGCAGAAGATTTGAGGGCTGGATGGGGGCAGGAGAGTTGGGGGGCGACATGGGGCAGGGGATTTGAGAGCGGGATGGGGGCAGAAGATTTGAGGGCGGGATGGGGGCAGGAGATTTGGGGGCGACATGGGGGGCAGGGGATTTGAGAGCGGGATGGGGCAGAAGATTTGAGGGCTGGATGGGGGCAGGAGATTTGGGGGCAACATGGGGCAGGGGATTTGAGAGCGGGATGGGGGCAGGAGACTTGAGGGCGGGATGGGGGCAGGAGATTTGGGGGCTGGATGGGGGCAGGAGATTTGGGGGCAAACATGGGGCAGGGGATTTGAGAGTGGGATGGGGGCAGAAGATTTGAGGGCGGGATGGGGGCAGGAGAATTTGGGGGCGACATGGGGGCAGGGGATTTGAGAGCGGGATGGGGCAGAAGATTTGAGGGCGGGATGGGTGGCAGGAGATTTGGGGGTTGGATGGGGGCAGGAAATTTGAGGGCGGGGATGGGGGCAGGAGATTTGGGGGTTGGATGGGGGCAGGAGACTTGAGGGCGGGATGGGGGCAGGAGACGTGGATGGGGTAGGAGATTTGGGGGCAGGATGGGGGCAGGAGATTTGCACCCTGGATTCTTTGGACATTTGTGAAGAAAGTGACAAGAGTCTACACTGTGGCACTGGTACTAGTGGACAAAAAAGGGACCTCTTGTTCAGGAGAAAAATTATTTTTCCACCTCCAAGCGGGTCATGCCACTACAACAAGAAGCAAGTCAAGTATTATGGTACATAGAAACAACTTGAAGGAAGATTAAACTTGAAATAACAGTGCAAAGAGTACCAACGCACAATACCTTAAAGTTCAATTCAGAATATTGTCTTCTTTGCACAGGATAAAAGTCGCCGATTCTATGTTTTGAGATGTTTCCGCCAGAAATTTCTCACTTTGAGTGGTTACAAGAACATGAAGGAATATAAAGCACCTTCTGGAGGTCACCATAAGACGGTGGAACAGATTGTTGTGTCACAAAATGCTAAGGTAGGCCTGTGTGGGTTCAGATCATGTCTGTAGCCTTATTACGTCCCGGTTGTTCCCAGTGCATCCGGTCAACGGAGTCCGCTGTGTATGGGGGGACTCAGCTGTCATTATTCATACATGAAATAGCAATTAAGCCAACATGACCTGGATATAGAAAAAATCGTTTAAATACTCTGCAGCTTACGCATAGGAGGCGTTTATATAAAGAGATTGGTGGTGTATATGGGCATGTGGTGTATATCATAACATTAAGGTAGACCACAAACAAAACGTTAAAATATTTATTACCAAAAGACGGCATTTTGTTTTAAAAATGTCATTAAAATGCCGTGCGATAAGAACATGTTAATTTCGAGCATGGGTGTAATTCGCGTAATTTTGTGACAGCAACTCACCAAGCAAAATATTATTAGAATTGTTATTTCTAGGTTAAGTTTAAATGTCTATATTTCCTTGAATAAAGAACCAAGGTTGTTGAATAAGTGCGCAGCACACCTGTCTTGCTCCTGCTCTGACAGCAGGATTACGACCAGAGGGTAATTAAGCGAGCATATAGCAAGCCGGAAGAATACTTTTCCATCACGTCGTCATCTAGTACTTTTTACGAATGAGTCCAGGAAGTTTTTTTTTCACACAATAGGAGGGGTTACCACATGTGGGTGTCAGTTTGGTAAAGCTTTTTGATCTTTTTGTTATGTCCTGAACTGTACACGTCAGATAAGACCCCTACATGGTTGATACTTTTTAGGAGCCTTCGAACCCTTCAGACATAGGCTCTTTATGTGGGAACCAAAGTGACATGGCAAGACCCTGTTCACTGGCACTATGTCCTTATTTTTCTAAGTTTTCAACAATCAATATGTATTGAATAGCGCTGTATAACGAGAATAAACATCATATTAAACTGGAGCTTCTGCCCACCACTTATTTTTCATGAACATGGATCTCAATATAATTAGTACAAATTTATGGCACTTTTGATCACCTTAGGTAGGCCTAAGTGAGTCAGACTATCGGATTGTTCTTCCGTGGCATTAATAAAAATGAGGACATCAAAAATTAATAAATGATGGTTCCCAATTTTCAAAATATTTAGCCATGTCCAAGATATGAAGAAAGTAATCTCGTTTTCCTTTTTTAACTCTATATATAGAACAACACTGATTATGATGAAAGTAATAAAAATAGAACGAAACTAAAAAAAAAACTAAAAATATAGAACGAAACTACGATGAAGCGCCGCCACCTCGACACCAGACTGGTTGTGATATACGGCAAAATGTAAAATTATAGAACGAAAACGTAATACGAAAACGTTAAATATATAGAACAAAAACGTGAAATATTTCAGACGAAGCGTCATCTACCGACAGTCTCGCGGACCTCGTGCAGCGTGCGCGCCTTGGCCGACACGAAAGAATTACACGGACAACACTTGATGCCCGTGCACAAACCTATGAGACCTGTCTTTCCAAGTAAATGCTTCGGATATTTGGTTGCGTTTCTGACAGCTCCTGTGACTTTTTAAATAAAAAAGTAGTGTTATCTGTGACTCTTATATGGACCTTTTTTCACCGATCATATCAGACTGGAAACTATACCTGTACTCCTCAAAGTACGGCTTATTCAAGCATAAAAAGTGCAATCCCATGCATAACAGCCAACATAGTAAAACCAAAAATTATATTAAAAAACCCTTTTGTCCCAGCATCACGTTTGGAACCAGACTTTTTTGGCCGTATAGAGATATTTTGGCTCTCTTTTCAATAATCACAGTCATTTGCAAAAGTATAAGACCACCTTGGTGCATCAGTGTAACATCAGTGTAGTGCTACATACCCATTTGAAGGAAATTTTTTGCAAAGGCAGGTCTTGTATGACATTTTGTCTGCGAGGCAGCATGGGCAAAAAAAAGCCAGTCTAAGCAATCAGAAATAAGGGAGGGCACACTGAATATTAGACGTTAACATGTCAAATCATGGAAATGTAGTCGCAAATGTTACATATAACATAAGTTGCCATGATTGATTGGTTTAAGTTTGGTTTTCCTTCAGGTTAATGCATTTTCTATGGGTGGTCCTAAACTTTTGCAAATGACTGTATATGGGAAATACATGTAGTACCGTACCGTTGAATTCACTGTAATGTATAGCTAGCTCATGCCCCTTTTTTCAGCATTGTGGGCGTGATCGTATGGCCCATTCACCCCTTCAAAAGCGGAAGGGTATATCCCCTGTGGCATACGCTGTTGTTGTATGTAAAAAAAGGGTAATATGGCATTAACAATGTAGGAAAAATATATCTCCACTTCTGTAGTCGCTGCCCCCTCCATTACGACCCCCTTCATATGTTCTGTAATTTGACTGTGTGTAGTTACTCCTTTTTCTTTCCTTTTATCAGCTCCAATTATTATCTTAGACTTGTTTTTTTCTCACTCACTTTTGTAGATTCTCAGCATGCAGCTACCATCCAAGAAACACAAAGCGTCTCATGTGCTTTGCATAATCCAAGACAAACAAACTGTGTATTTAGAAGCAGATACAAGGTTTGCTGAATAATGTTAAAACTATACCATTGTAATATTAAAAAGTGATATTATTTTTAAGAGTTTAAATATAACCTCGGGAGTGTTTTGTCGTACTTTGTTCATTCAAAGGTCATCTTCGTATCTTGAAGCATACCCCAGTTAAGCTAGTTTTAAGAGCATAATGCAATGAATATTGCAGTCTCCGTAATGTTTTCTCTTGACAGTGCATAGTCATTTCATATGAAGACATGATACACGAAAGAATTCTAATTCTTATGCATGTTAGATGTGACATCACGGGATCGTGTTTGGCGTGACGATGCTAAAAAGTTTTCCTAGCTTGGTACCAAGCACTTAAATTCTAAAACAAAAAGGAAAAATAATCCTCAAAATCCGCAAAAGTATAGTAACTCTTTCCTGGATGGCATCATTCCTGTGTCATAAGCATAGAAAGTTCGGCATAGCCTGCAATGTTTCAGCATTCGTGCGTAAAAAGATTGTGAGCAACTTTTGGATTCGTTTTTAATGTGCAGTTTCTTATAAAATGTTATTATTTTGCCGGGTAAAAGCCGCATGATGGACCTCTCGACAGATCAGTGCACTTTAACTATTATACCTTCATGGAATGGAAAATAAAAGGTACACTTTTTATCCTACTGCGTTGTTTTATTTCATTTTTGAAATTGCATCAGTGAGGACTTAACTGCCTGGTGCGATGTCTTTAACGACATTTTCATTCGTCTGGGCTGGAAGCAACCCCCGTCTTCCCCTCCACCCTCACCTGCGCCTCCGCCGCCTGATCGGCCAGCTTCTTCAGATGACAAAGTTCCAAGCCGAAGGAAAGTGAAGTCAGGACCACTCAGAGGCAGCGCTTTTGAACTGTTCCAGGTATATATAATGAGCCGTGTCTGACAATAATCATTGTTGTTAGAATGGAGATGTAGAGGATGTTTTTTTGCCGGGTAAATTAAGACCATGTACCGGGGTATAGTATGTTTGATGGGGATAGACAGGTTCGATGGGAGCTGCAGGCATATTTGTATTTTTTGAAATCTTCTTGTCACTATTTGTAATCGCTGTCGTAAAAACTTTAACTTTTAGACTAACAGTCCAATTTAATTTGATTTCTCCCTTGGGAAACTTTGTAAAACTGGAACAAAGAAATTGGCTTCAATTTGTTTGTATAGGACATGATTATCTCTCTCTGTAGCGAGTAGTTAGTTTTGAATTTATAAAGAAGTGAACTTTGCGGTTTAATTGCCGAAATGTCTACTGCAGTTTGAGTTGCTAATGAATGACTGGTTGTTGTCAATACTTGTATTGCTTTTTAAAGATTCAACATCTTAGATGTCGATATTTCAGTCGTTACAAGAAGGTGTATTTTTCACCCTGAAATCTCTAACAGAATGGTGAGGAGTCTAATCAGTTACGCTTCTCTTCACCCCCGATAAACATCACAGATGGCGGCTCGGCAGCATCAGCCTTTGACTTTGAACGTCCAAAGAGTTCTCAGGCTGAGTACTTCAAGGAATTTTATTCCTTCTCAGAAACTGCAGGTCAGCATCACATTTCTTTGAAAAGGCTGCCCATAAAAGGCAGATTTGTTTTTTCGTAAAGTTTCATCCATTAGCGATGAGGCAAACCAACACATAGGCCTATTACAGGGTTAGGAAACTTTAATTCAGTTACCGAGTGAGTTTGGGTTTGTGATTTTTACCAATGTTTTCGTTTGCTCACTCAGTAACTCTACCGCTATGAAACAGTTTGAAAAGAAAATGTTTAGCGCTTCAACGCAGAAGACTGTCTTGCTGATGTACCGTACGTTTTAATTGGAATTCATTGTCGTCCGAAGGCGGTTTAAAACCTGACGGAGATGTTAATAGAGCTATTTATTTAACCTGTTTATTTAGTTAAACTGATACTTTTTTGTCTTAAAGTCCTCAAAGAATTGTGATTTTGTAAACACAGATTTCGCGGGATACGTGAACGTACACAAGGTCGTGGACCGTCACGGGTTGCATGAAAATAGCCAAATGCACGAGGAGCGTGTGGTCGACATGCCAAACATTGGTTATGTAAACCTAAGAGGGAAAGAACAACACCACGAACGTGTACATCCTGGGCCTCCTCCATCACTGCCACCCAGACCAAATCGACATAAAAGGGGCAACACATTCCCAGGGACTCATCTCCCAACACATGACTCATCAGTCAATCAGTACTCTACGAACTCTGGCGATGATGTTAATGATGATACTCGCCCCGTTCGTGCCAATAGTGAGCACACTCCTAAGATCAGCGTGAATGAGTCTGAGCCTCCTATTTCGCCTTTGACTAGTAAGAGGTTTCTACATTTGCACGAAGATTCTGACGTCAATCGCAAGATTTCTTTGCCGCAGCCACTTAACAGTAAACCTAGACGCCTTGGCATTGTAGTTCCTCCTTGCACCATGTGTATTTCACCTCCTGACTCTCCTGTTATGTTGCGAAAGACTGGGTCCTACTCCAATCTGTCGCTCAATCTCTCCAGTAGACCACTGCCTTCACCAGTACATGGCGACTCCTTTGATGTCAAGTAAGTCATCAAACATATAAAAACCTTGGAAAGCACAAAAATGCGGAGCAGAAACATAAGCGGATGGTAGTTACCATTTAAAAAGCCATTAAAGGCCCCACTAATTGCATGAGCATTGTCTTGGAGCTTCAAGGAGGAATCCTATTCGCTTAGCATGGTCTGATATGTACACGTATTTTAAGTTTTCTGGTTTTGCATAATTTTGGTGAATTTGTGGAACTATATATTTTTGAAAGTTGTTTGGCACGCGACAAACTAAAGAAATATTTTCATTTCTCCGAAGCATACGCTGTGTTCATCTTGAATTTTTTCTGAATTGGCCGCAATGAAAAGATTTTCCTTCCGTTTTGAAGGGGGTGGAACTCAAGACAGGCAATTTTGTCGGTTCCCAAGTGTGCAATTCCTTTTGTATTTGCTGAAAAAGGATGCCTACCATACAGAACATACTGCCTGCCTAGAGACGGTTTTATTGCATTTTTATGAGCTCAATTCGATGCTTTGCCCCCCCCCCAAGACAAGGGTTTGGTAATTAAGATCCAGATTGCATGTCATCAGGAAGCTATTACATGGATAAATTTAATCCAAGATGGTTGCCATTGATGCAAAAGTGCATGAAGGTGGCTTTTTATTGCATACTTGATAAATTGGATGCTCCGCACCTGAAACGGTAGGTTTTGCCACTTGGACCAAGATATCACGTCGTCTGCAAGTTTTGATGAATAGAAAACCCCTAAGGCGGTCACCATGCTTGAAAAATCCAAAATGGCTTCGACATATGAAGAATCATAAGTATAGATATTCGCCGGGATTTCCTGCATTTTCATCGGTGTCTGTCGGATGCCTTATCCCTGAAGATGTAGGTTTAGCAACTGAAATCAAACGTTTTGCAATCCAAAAGACCAAACAGGAGCAATTAAAGACCATTTTATATTGGCAGTTTTAAAAGAGTCTATCATGACCGCTGTAAAACATGCATTATTTGATTCGACGTGTTTAAAAATAATTACATTCTAGTTGGCGGCATTGTACTCTTACCCTTGGAAAAATTTGTACTCATTGGAATCAAGAGAGCTCGCCTGGAAGCTATGAGAAACAATATACGCAGTATGCTGACTATATGGAGTTAGGATAAAATACATACCAGCGGATTTGGTTATTCGCATTAAAACCCTCCTATGCTAAGATGCATTCTTGACACAGTTGTCATATCAGTCAAAATCAGTCAAATTTCCCATACGTGTCTGAGTATTGGGGGAAATCGATTGGAAGGCATTTTTGACTGTTTTTGACGGTGAAAACAGAAGGAGGGTTTTTAATAGAGCCACTGAATGCCTTGCCACTGCAGTTATGAGTTAAATCGCAAGAATGAAGGTCATAGGTCTTAAATGAATTTTTTTCTCCGGTGGCCGCCATTAAAAAAAAAACTGAGATGGCTGTCATAACAAAATAACTGCCGGAAGTGGCCAAATTGCATTATT
The DNA here is from genome assembly GCF_054643075.1 of Acanthaster planci. Lineage (NCBI taxonomy): Eukaryota > Metazoa > Echinodermata > Asteroidea > Valvatida > Acanthasteridae > Acanthaster > Acanthaster planci. The sequence continues at coordinate 8,385,737 of NC_141789.1, forward strand.
AAAAGCACTGCAATCACGATCCTCGTTGCTTGTTTTATGGCAGACATTTAGGAAAATTCAGAGATGGCCACTACATATACTTCGAAGCAAATGGAAATCTTTTCTTTAAATTTAATACACAATACCAAATTGACAATTCAAAAAACGTAGACGTTGGTAAATCCCAAAACTTTAAACAAAATAATATGACACACCTGACTGTCATCTTGCCTAGCGTTTCTGTCGTTTGACATCCCTGATTAAAAAGTGGTCGCGTGCCTAGATTTGTCAATAGGGTCACTTGTTTATGTTGGGAACTACACACTATGTACATGACAGAGTCACTTTGATATGCTGCATTTGCAAGTTGTCTCACTTCCTTCTCAATAGCTCTCCGTCGTATTGGAAGGAATATATTCTATTTACATATTTCGATTTGTTTTGCTGGAAGGAAATATCCAGGAAAGACAAACAGTGAGCCATGCATGCAAGCATAAAATGTCCTTGACTTGGTTAGCAGCGCTGGAATTAAAATGCACATACCTCTTTTTTTCGTTAAACCAAACTGTAAATCAGAATTGTTCATTATATAGCACGCTGCGTTGGGAGATGAGCCATAAAGACGGCTTTCCTATCGTCTTGAAGAAGACTGATTTACAGGATGCACTGGGACTTGTACGAATAGCCGATTTTATATGGTGAGTGTACCGTAAAGGTTCGTAAAGTAAATGTGATAGTGGTATAATGTGAATTTCTCCTATCAAATCTTGTTGGTCGTTGTATTTTGAATGGGGTTGTCTCATAAATTCCTCTTCCTTAATCTAAATGGAAATAATCCTGTGACGAAAAATGAATTATGTGTTCCATTTGTGCACAAGTTTTCAGTACACGAAATATTCGCAGGTGAGTACTGAGACATTTCATAGTATTTTTTTTTTAATATAATCGTACATTTATTCCGTAGGATTGCCGGTTGGAAAGCAGGGAAATCTGAAGTAGCCAACAAACTTCATGTTGGAGATCAGCTACGGCAGGTCAATGAACAAATAGTTGTTGATCCGTCGGTCAGCAATTCACTGTTTGCGACATCTGCTGTAGATGAGGTAACGCTTATTTCATGGATTGAGCTCTTGCGGAATATTTCGACTATAAGAATTACCTGCCTTTTTAATTATTTTTTTGTTTGGTGTAGATATTGCTGGTTATCAAACGGTTACCTCACGCCAAAGTACGTAACCTTCACCGATCTTCGGTGGACGAAAGCTGGGGGCTTGAAGTCGAAGGCAACAGGGTATGTTGTTTTGTGTTTTATGGACAAGAACATGTTTCTCGTAAAAGTAAAGTTTGAGTCCACTTGGTTGTGTCTCTATCACATAGGCCTACATGTTTTGCTGCAAAGAGATCATTTTTTGCTAGCTCTCGTGTTGCTGTTTAGTAACGACAGTGATGCCATGTTAAACTCACTTTAAGCCAAAAACGGTAGATTCTGTCAAATCTGCTACATTTTTGGATATTTTTTCCCTTCATTGTTAAAGTTTGTGCTTTTGTGTGTGTGTTTTCTGTTTAAAATGATGTAGGCCTATTACGAACATTTATTACCAATGTAGGAATTGTTCAATAGCTGTTCGTAAACTGATAGCTTTACAAAAGAATGCTGAATGCATTACTGATAATCACAACGCCAAAATGTTCTTTTTGTTGGGATACACAACAGTAAATGTTGTCAGGTTCATCATACAAAGTCTCAGCGCAGGGTGAGATGCTTCTTGTTGGCAAACAGACAGGGGTGGGGTCTTCCCCTTCCCCTCATTCTAATGTAATAGGATTGTAATATTCGATGTCATGATCTTCCTGCTAGGTGCTAAACGTTTCTAAAAGTGGACCTGCAGCAGAAGCTAAATTAACAACTCGAGCCCAGGGTGCGTTTAGCGAGAGGTTGTGTGACTGGATCATTACAGAGATAAACGGGGAACCAGTGTCATTACTCAGCAAAAAAGACCAGGTATTTCCTTACAAGAAAAGATTTATATTTGCATTTCATGCAATCAAAGAGCTTGGAGGTTCCATGGGATGAGTTTTTCGGTGGGATATTTCATTGCTGACAGCATCATCAACACGGAATGAACCGATGGGTTCATGTTAGCTGGGGTCGCAAGAAAATGTACGTTCACTTACCATAGTGATGCAGCTACACTCGGAATCTTGCCATTCTAAGTTTGGACACATGCGTAAAAAGTACTTTACTAGTTAATCAAAACTAAATGCATAATGGCGCCACAGAACCACTGTAAATCAAAACGCCGATGGGTGCTTTTTTCTGCTGTGTAACGCTGGGACCTGATTTGTTTGTGATCACTGTAATTGCTGTTGACAGGTCAAGGTTCGAATGGATAGTGCTGGTCTCCAAATGACGCTTGTCATCCAACCTGATGATTTCATCAAGAAACTTAACTCGGAGCTACAGAAAGTCAGATTCGCCCACGAGTACTTTCTCGGGCCGGACAGCCAAGACCAATGACCATAGCTGGGGATTAACTTTGCCAATGCTTTCGTTTCATTTACAGCCATACAGCAAAGACTAAACGTAAAACAAATGGAAAACTTCCGAGACGCTTGGTGGCAGCACTCATACCGGTCCAACAAGTCCATTGTTGTTTCTGTCACTTTTTAACTAATGTGCGCATTTTCATTATGATGCAAACAGTAGAGGACATGTCACTTGGGACCTTAAACATCAAATACCCATTATTCCACTGTACTAAATAAACGCTCAAAGAAAACAAAGCATAATCGGTTAGAAACAACAGGTGGCGCTCTTTTGAAGATTGTAGCCGTGCATGTTTACTGGAAATTCAAGATTATGGTCTTAAAATCAATTTTCTTTTTAATTTTGTAAAAGTTAAACACGAAAATGAATATTAACAGCCTTTCCCCCAATATACTCCCCTCAAATATTAGTCAAGCTCCACGCTCAGGTCTGAATGTACCCCCTCCTCTATTCACAGTCCTACAAGTGGAGGTTTTTGTGGACGAAATGCCCGGAATTGAAAGCCACAATTCGTGAGAAACATCTCTTCGATCGGTCCCGATAATGTATCAGAAAATATAAATTACTTCGTGTAATGCACCTCTGTAGACCGACAACAAGACCGTAATTCCAGGGAAGGCGCCATTTGTAAAACAATGACAAACTGCTACATCATCCCCAGGGATTACTTTATTTGGTGCACTTCTAGGAAAAGTGATGAACGACGTTGGAACAAACTATGGTAAATGAGTCCAACAAACATTAGGCTTACAGGTCATTGCGCGTCTTCCAACGTTTTCATCGTTTCTCCACGCATTCAGGTAACAATTGTAGCCCGTTTCATGACAACAGAAGAAAGTCCAGAACAAGACTCTCAAAGGGTAAACCTATTTTGGGAGCACATTTAACACGAAAAGACTGAATTGTACAAAGGTGAAATCATGATCAATTCCAGACATCTGTGTTATTTAATGACGATTAATCAAAGTTTACCAGTAAATTGTGATTTGACATACGTTTTCTCGAGTTCATCTGTAAGGGCGCCGAGAATGTTTTCCAAAACATTAAATAATTCGCGAATTTTAATAAGCACGAAGTTGAGGCTATCAATAAGAATAGTAGTGAACTTCAATATGAAGAAATCTTATGGTTCTTGGTATTTATCGAGGTTTATTGAATGCACGCAATGAATATAGATGGCAGTGGAAGTGTTACAATCTCTTGAGATCGAAAGAACCAGCGCGTTTTTGCAAATATTGAACAATAGCAAAACTATTCATCATGTACCTAAACACAAAAAGTTGAAGTCACCGTTGGTTGTGTTTATTCCAAGTTTCCGATTTGTGTCACGCATTCCAACATCGCTGTATTTTGTCCTCTGTTAAACTACTTCCTCCCACGGTTTTATGTTTAGTCGGGCCTGGTCAAATTTTCGGCACCTAGACGTTTATTTTATATAGACGTTGTTGGTATTGGTATTTTTGACCGATTTGTTGCCACCAAGCGTCTCAGTAGTCCTCCATTGCATATAAAAGGATCTCTTGATTCAGTAGTAAAATAATCCAAACAAAACACAACAAAAACTCACCACAAAGAAACTTCAGAAAGGTAGTGTGGAGAAAGGTTAGTTATTAATACAATAATAAATGCGTATACACCCCGGTACATGCCATGTATGTACCGTAGTAGATATGTTATTGTACATCTCACTACAACTGGAGCTGTGTTTATTTTTTTTCTTCCGATGCAGGCTGTTTCTCATGGTTTTTTTTGGGGGGGGGTTAAGGTTTTATTTGCTTTTGTTTTAATTTCTTTGTGAGGTTTGTGTTTTTATTCTCCCTGCGCGAATAACCTGTTCTCTCCATATCAATGGGAACATTAATTTTTGTAGTTACACGTATCTGAAAACGCTTCCCGAAACATTGTTGAAATATCAAAAAATGTTGATACCAAAAACAACAGCAACTTTGCCCTGAGAATAGATCACAGTGTATAGATTAACAGATGTTATCCACTGATTAATAGTTTGAGTTGTAATATTAAAACGTAGCAAGATGACGTTTTGAGGATCCTTTGTGTGGTGATTGTATCAGTAGGTGTGAAAAAAGCAGGGATACATACGCACGCAGGATTATGCAAAGAAGGGTGACGTCCAATATCTTTTTAAATAATTTTACAAGAATGCAGCACGATGAAAATAATTCAGAGATGTTGAAAATCTGTCCACAGGATAGCAATTCCACCCACTCCCTTGTTTGTTAGTTCATTGTTGATGACATGACCTTGTCCCTTGTCCTGTAGCATGCGGTCTCCGTTGAATGAAGCATGTTGTAAACGATTGTTAAAACGCTGAGTTAGAGTCCTTTCCCGAGTCCCGAATTAAACCTTGATGTGGACTGGTTGCGTGACAAAAAGTTGTCTCACTTTTGATACGCGACGACGTGCTGTGGTGGTAGACTAAACACTTGCATGCATAAAGTTGGATTGAACGAAAACTTTCGATTAGCCATCACGTGATACTCGTGTCTGTCTGGATGTTGATTAGCCACTCGTACCCTCTTGCCAGCAATCTCTGTGTCAAAGCTGAGATCGTGAAATTTGTCTTGCACAAAAGTTATGGTTTACATGGCGGTCTTGAATGGGCGAAAAAACACCAGCCACCTCCCTCCAAAAAACGTTCCAGCGGGATCAATCTCCAGGAAAAAAAACATGAATGAGGTGGCGGTTTCCCCCAAAGGTATGGTTTTCCACGACCAAGGGTAGTCCGTAAACTGACATTGAGGTAATGTGGCTCTTTAAACAATACGACGTTGTGGATTCATCGAAAAACTTAAAGGAGTAGGCTAGTATAAACAATATGCACGCCTGTGCGACCACAACACTATGACATTTTTGCGTCCCTTTACACGTTGGCACGAGACGAAAACACATTCTGTTGAGAGGTGTAGGACCCAAACAATGATCATAGACTGAGTGGAGATTTTGTTGGAAAAACAGAAGGTTTAAAGTGTGGAGAATGCAGGTTTTGGTGATGAAATGGGTCTTCCGCTTTGCAGCTCGGAAAGGAGAGCCACGTTTGACAGTGCTGCATGTAACAGCCAGCAATGAACACCATGCCATCATGCTTTGAGGAATGATAGTGAGATGGCGATGTTTTTCGCGTGGAGAATTTTGTTTAAACTTCGAATAGAGTCTATTTCACTTGATGTATCTGACAGATATCTTACTCTTCGCTTAGTTTATAATGCATTTCGGGCGTACTAGAACAGCAGCTTGCGCGCACAAAATACTGGCGCCGGTAAATCGTGATGTGATATTTAGAATTAAAGTTTGTTTTCTAAGGTTGGTCGCCATTTTTTCGAAAACAACAGCTTTCTTGGCGGAAGTTTTTTACAGATTGACTGAGTCTGCTATTTACTTTCTTGCAAAGTAGATGTTACTTTAATAACTAGTCGACAGTCCCAATTTGTAATTGTTTTTGCCTATGGTGTATTGCACCTTATACACGCGTTTTACATATATTTATGTCTTCAGTGGAATTGAGGATCAAACAGTGCACAGTCTTTTCGCATAATTTTTGTTGTAGACTCCATCCCAGATTAGACTTGTCGAGCTTTTCCTTTTTAAAATAAGACGATTTTGACCTTGGTTTTGGGCAGAGTATGATATTACTCATAGTTTAAACCTATGCAGAGGATGTCTGTTGACAGATGCTCTATTTTTTGGTTTTCATTTAGAATTAGCAAAACATGGAATATTTGAGCTGATTCTAGTTTATGTTTGTAAATCTCAGTATTTTGTTTCGTATACAATGATTTATAAAGCTGTAAATATTACCTTTTGCTGCCGTTGCAAATGAAATAAAATGAGTTCATGACTGTAACAAGATCGTCATATACTTGTCCCTACTAAACTAAAACCAAACTTAATGTTACAGTTAAAGTTGATCACGTCTTGGATTCAAATATGTTCACAGTATCGATGCTGTGGATAATGGAAGAGATAACCATGTATCAAGACTACTAATGTAGTGTCTCGTTCTTCTTTAAATTCACTCAGTCATTGCAGGTTAAGTACGTTTTACCCCATCATTTTGCAGTCATCTGCTACAATACAGATACATGTTTTTTCTCGTAGTATCAAAGTGCAGTTGCCTGAATTGAAGGAGCAGCTTGTTATATTTTCCCGCGTAAAATCCTCACGGCAATCGCACACTTCCCAACACAGAGAGTTACTGTCGGCGTCCCCCGATGAAAATAAATAAATAGATTTTAAAAATGCAGAAAAAAGATGTCTGAAAAGGAAACAAGAAAACAGAACAAGTCTACAAAGGTACTGGGGTTTACATGCCAACTAAATTAACAAGTCTACAAAGGTACTAGGGTTTACATGCCAACTAAATTAACAAGTCTACAAAGGTACTAGGGTTTACATGCCAACTAAATTAATTTTTTTTCCAAGCCATGTTGCACCACTGTTTGATTGGCGGAGGGTATTACGTAGCAGTACGCGCGCATGCGTCAGATCAGCATCTCTTTCCGTTTCGCATGTACCCGTAGCCATGGGGGCGGAGGCGCAACAGAAACTATTGGCCCTGTGCCGTGTAAAGAGAGAGCTGTGACAGTTAAGTTACCGTTACATTCTTCCAAATACAGAAAATTCGTCCTATATGAGTAAAGCGACGTTTGGGTCTACTGTGCAGTCCAAAGTGGTCAGAAGCTGTAAAAGGATTTTAACAGTCTCTCGCGATTTCATCTCTTTATATGTATTTGCTCACGCTTGTTCTGTCGTTTGCCCCGTGGAACGCAAGTAGTGACACTTTGACGTTTCGAAGCCACAGCCTTCCTCCACGCCCAGCCCCAGCCCCGGCCCCCCAAAAGAAAGAAAAACATACACCCCCCCAAAAAAAAGAACCCTGGGCGTGTCATTTAATAAAAAAATGCACCAGGCAACTCCACAAAAAGGATAGCAACAATTTATTGGACAAGTGAAACATTGAAATGTACACCAGGTCAAGGTAAGACTAAATGAATGGCACGATGCATATCGAAAAACTCGCCTCCAAAGTCTGAAATTTACCGACAGTGTGAAGTATTGTTTAGTTTGGTAGACATCTGCTCCTATGTGTAAATATAAAATGCTGTTTATATAATTACATATCAGAATTATCACTTTATAGAATCACCTAGGGCCTACATATTGTATTCATTGTACTGTATGCTAATATGTAAAAGTAACTAATTACAATACTGCAGACATGAAAATTATAATTAGAAAAAGACTGCCTTTTAATAGAAATATTTCCTAAATAAAAAGTGCTAAGGTAAACTGTATCTTGTGATTACAATGTACATTAAATCAGCAGGCGAGCTTGCAAGGGTCGGTATGCCGGTTAATTTTTTTCTTACCATATCCTCACTCTTCCACAAAAATCTCCTGTTAGTATGCAGAGAAAATTGACAGTAGACAACGCTATTTTGGCTGGGATGCATAGACTGGTTGCCGCACTTACATTATGCCTTCTTTGGCAATGGCGCAGCGCGGCGAAAACCATTGCAGCATTGCTTTAATGCACAAAACATTGCGCACGTGGTTTACATGTAGTAAAAAACGCGAAGGAAACTTGTGAAAATAAAGGAAGTTTCTTTTCAAAAATTGGGAATGTAAGTAGGCGAACATATAAATACTAGCCTTTAGACGGGAAGACAGTTGTTGAAAAGTGTTTTCTGAAGACGGAAAAGACAACAGGATGTTTTGCAGGTTTTTAAAACTTGTTTTTCTAACTAGCCGATAAAAATTTAGGGTCGCGCTTAATGATCAGGAAACAGAGGTAATTTTTTGGCCTTATGCACACAACCATACCCTCAATTGTGAAGTTTTTGTGTGATTGTCGCAGGAAGGAATTTTTAGGGTCAAGATTGGTTGGAGTATAAGTCGTAATTCCAGTCACATTAGGTTTCCTGCAAAATACTTTTTATAACGTAACGTATGTGTGTTCGACACTTGGAGGTTTTGCTGAACAAATGGACTGAGAGCCATCTACACGTTTTATTAACTGTCCGTAGTTCCACTGAGTATACATGTACAAGCGGGAAACCCGACCTCGCCTGGTGCTGCGACACATGTCTCCTCCACCCGGGTTGCGGGGCGACATTTAGCCAGCTACCAGCCTGGGACCCGGAACAGCTACCCCTATACAGCTTCTTCACGAAACTTGTTCGTGATGCAAAATGAAACATGGTTTCTGGGCAGTGTTGTACCTGTTCGTGTGTATAATGTACATGTACATCATGGAAGCTATAGAAACTAACTAGAACTCTACGCCAAACATACAGATATATGAAGGAATAAAAAGGCTGCGCCAATCATAATTGCTGAGATAAATACGCGCGAGCTACAAAATGGCTGCCGCGTCAGATGTGAACAATTCGTTATTCCCACATTTTCCGCAACTATAAGACATAAGAGGCCTTTGAAATATGCAAGATGAACAATTTTAACATTTGACTTGTTGTCGAGGGGCACACACTGGTAGTACGCCCGGGTAAAATACACAATGGTGCAAAAGGAGGGTGTAACCATAAATATCCGATCGGATATCTGAGGGTGTGACTTGCTAAAATGCACACGCGCGTCAACTTAATGAACATTTGTCTCAGGATAGAGAGCCATTGCCGTAGCAATGTCTCTTTGGATTAGTCTATACAATCAACAGTATGCTGACAGCTGTGATTCCAATCTTTTAACCCTGTGATGGCGCATCACAGACCACACCTTGATATCCGTGATGACAATAGCACAGTGCACCGTGCCTATCTTCAATGCAGTAACCTTGGTGATTTGTGCAGTTGTTCGTTTCTCGCATAAGAGCGACGCATGGTTTAGACGTGATATGGGATGTGTTTGAACCCGACCCTTGACCAACGTTGCTGGATCCTGGGCCGACCTGAGGCAGGGTATTGCTACCGGCGGAACTTTCATCAGTCTGAGAGCTGTCGGTTCTGGTATCTTCCCCTGTGCTACCCGTGCCAGTCCCAGAGCCAGTGTAAATAGAATCCCTGTCAGAGTTCATTCCTGAACTAGTGTCATCAATATGCTGACAGGTGGAACCTCGGAACCCTTCATAGCAACGACAGAATGCACTCGTGCCATCCTCAACACAATACCCACGATGATTACAATACTCCGTCTGTTCCATCATTTCAACACATGGCCTAGTATTGTTCCTTGCCCAAGCTGTTTCATCACCAGTACCCGAACCACCGGAACCAATATTCGAACCAGTATTTCCAGAACCAACACTACCGCTTTCTGGGCCTGCATCGGAACCTCTGTTGGAATCAGAGACGCCATTTGAATCGTCTTGTGGACTACCGATAGCCTGCGCACAAGTTACACCCATAAACCCTTCGTGGCATCGACAGATCGCCCCTGTGCTGTCTTCATGGCAGTACCCATGGTTGTTGCAGTTATTTGTTTCTTGCATCATCTGAAAGCATGGTCTGGAGTCATGGGGCATTGCATGTGATCCTGATGATGGGTTTAAACTACTTGAGCCACCTCCACTAACTTGTGGAATGGAATTCTCACCAACCGAGTTACCGCTGTCCCCTGTGCCACCTGCAGATTCAGCTCCAGGTGAACCGCTGTCCATTTCACCATCAGGATTGTCTGTCGTAGTTGCTACTCCATCTGGGCCTTCCCCATCGGTCTCTCCATTTCCTGTAGATTGATGCATTCTGGTAATATAGTGTCCATTTGGTTGGTTGAGCGGGATAATAACGAACAGGAATCATCATGCTCAACCAACAATTATGTCAAATCAACACTTTTCTAAGCGCTCTACACAATGTCCTTCACATGCCATGTATTAACTGTGGAGGGTCCACACAGAAATTCACAGTATTGAAATTGTTCCTTGCAATATTTATCAGGTAACTAAAGAAACAAGTTAAAAAACAGAGAACCTTCGAGTAAAAGAAGACTGTTTGGCTCTGATGATCTGAACTTTACCACAAAAATGTCCATTGGACTTGCTATTGATTTTTCTTTGATCCATGACGCCTTTTATGAATTATTTGTATTTTGTCTTGGATGACCAGACATGACTGCGTAAAATCAAGTACGTGATTGTCTGCTAAGCGTACGTACACTCGCAGGGTCTATGCAATGAAATTTTGATATTGTTCTTGTAAACGCTCCTTTTTCCCGAATTTCTATTTTCACGTACCATGGGACATGTTAGTGCCTTGTTCGCTTTTGATATGCTGATGCGGATTCGCATATTTATGGCCAAAAGTATAAAGTCATGCAAGAGAGAAACTCCACTGTTGCCGATATTCCTACATCAACCTTTGCCAGAATTTGATTAGATATTTTCTGTCGGAAGATTTATTTTAGTGACTTGTTTTTGCTTAGCTTCATGAAAATAGGCCAGTGAGTACGTTTTCTCACAAATGTTTTTAATAAGCAAATTTTGGGTTCTCAAGTTGAACAGAATCCCTCAAAATGAAAAGTGTCTTCCTGTCAGGAAAAAATGGCAAATGTTAAATGTAATTTCAATAAGAGTAACCAGAAAAGGGTTTTCATTTTTTTCTCCTCGCAATTAGGAGGAAAGAAAGAAAGTCCCCGAAAATACGTATTATGATCCCTTTCAGCCCAGCATCAGTCAAGAAGTTAATGAGGCATTACCTTCAGTCGGCCGAGATTGACAGGTGCCTCCAGGGGAGCAAGAACACATACAGCTGAAGCTTCCATTCCTTCCAGGCTTGCACATGTTTCCTTCTCCACATGGGTTATCCATGCATGGATCTTCAAGAGGTTAGAAGCCAAGAAATTATAATTGCAATACTATGAGATTCGTTTAGTTTTACCGCAAATTGAAGGGCTGGAAAATTCTGTGGTTTACACTTTTCACAAGACAAAAATTCGACCCGGTAGGCATTGTATCAGTTGTGTAATGTGTATATTTCAACCTGTTACTCATCATCTTTCAATCTTTCAAATTACTCATATCTTTCAGCCTTTACAGACCACATATGCACAGACCTCATCACTCACCATAATATGTAGGTTAAACTAAATACAAACCAATGTGGTACGATCCTTTGTTTGTATTTAACACATGTATTGCACTTACCGTTGATCTCGCAGTTGGGACCCCTTAAACCTTCGGGGCACCTACACATGAAGTCACCTCTGTTCCTGAAGCCAGAGAAGCACTCGCCACCATTCTGGCATGGATTCATATCGCATGGTACTGTTGATATAAAAACAAATGGATTCAGGTCACATTGAGATCATCTACGCCACAGGCACATTACCCGGGATTCAAAACAGGACTCATCGGATTTAAAAAAAAATTATGACAATACAAATCGGATCAAATGTTCTAAGCACGCTTGAAGCGACCATGGATGTCATCTGTAGGAACATTCGTGGGAGAGTTTCAGGCGAACCACCAATAACAACACCAATAACTACCAATAACAATCAACCTTACTGATAGAAAGTAAATCACGTCCAAATGTTCTTACATATTTGACAGTTAGTTCCGCCGTAGAAGTTGGTACAACGGCAAATGTAGCCTGGTTCTGAGTCCGTGCTGGGCTCGCAAACACCGCCATTTTGACATGGATTATTATCACATGCCGACTTCAAGAGTTGCAGATCTGAAAACAGAATTTCACAGTATAACTGAAACATAAATATACATAAGAAACTGTGTCCGTGGATGATGCTAATTAAAACACCCATTGGGGAGAATGAATTCTAGGAGATGTCCTTTGGCGCACCAAGTGAGAGGAACTACACATTCAGCGATGTATCCAATGTCTCTCAAAGCGACATGTTGCCTTTGTCGAAATTAAAAATGCCAGAAATGGTGCCCCTTCCTCTGGGAAGGGTCGAGGACTCTTTTACAAAATAAAAAAAAAATGGACAGCCATTTTTTGAAAAATATTCAGTTTTTCCCCAGGTCATCCCGGAGCTCAATATGTCACTGCTCACACCGACCAAATCTTGTTGACAGGACAGTGCTTGTTGGGAGGCACTGTTGCTTGCTTGTCTACCGTTTCCCAAATACAAGGGCATGACATGAATACATAAAGAAAACTTTGTAACGGTGATAATGAAACAAAAGCACTTTGTTACGATCAGCTGAGCGTAAAACGTTCTGAAAACAGACGCGTCCACAAAGCAAGAACTGCCTAATGTTTTCAGTGGTGGCCGAGTAGAAAGTAGACAACGACAGAAGTAGGAAGAAATATTCGCCGAAGGGAACTAGAGTACATTTTTGTAAAAAAGTACTTAATTTTAGTAAACACCAAATGATTTGAACTTGAAAGGGCTGCGCCAAAAAATATCCATGCTCATTAATATCGACCATTGGCATTCTTTTCGAATTTGAATATTCGCACGCAAAATTGACAATATGGGAAGGGAGAAAATTTATATTTCATAAAATTACATACTATTACAAGATGAATCAAAACTGCAAGCGGAAGCTAATACATGTATGTCCCAGCGTAAAATACAGAATCTAGTCTACATTGTGAAAAAAAAATTAACCAGTAAAAGTCATAAATGTGCAAGTCTGTATTATAAACTTGGTTTGAATGAATAAGGTCTAGAGCGGTTAATTCCTGTCACAAAATGGCAGTCAAATGAAAAGTTCCCTATGAGTTTGCCTTGAATCATGGTTTAAAAATCGCACTTGATATGGCAGCATAGTTACACTGGATCCCACTGCTACTATTGAACTATAATAGATGGGCCGAGAACCATGGAGTCTCAATGGTACATGTACATGGCCAAAGTTAAGGCAATTTAAATCAGCAAGCGTTGTTGAAACAATCAAAACTAGCAACATTTTTAACGAAGATTTCTTCGAGTTAAGTCGCCAAAGCTAATCCGTCTTTCTATGCCGGCATTTTATGTTTTTCTTATTATTGTTTTCAACGTAAAAATCCTTGCCTTTGTATCAATAACACAAAGCAAGATCAGTGTTTCACGTGTTGCGTGGGTACCCCGTGGCCGGTCTACTAGGTTCGTGTGACGTCACTTCAGTCTTAACCACGCCCACTGCACATAGAGCTACAGGGAACCATGGAACCGGAAGTTAAATTAACGTACAACTTGAGTGTGTTCGTTCAATGGGAGTGTGCAACAGTGTGCGTGCGCTCGTACGACAAAATCACGAACTGGGCGTTGCTGCTCCCCGTGTAGTGGAATGAGAAACTGAAGGAATTTCATGTTGATAACAGGTTTTGGATCTTTTTTATAAGTCCTTTATTGATGGCATCCTCACTTTTTGTTTCATTTGGAACTTAGATAACTTGACAAAGGAAAATATCAAAAGATCAGAAAGGCCAGGTAGGATTGCTCAGCGCATTATCCACTGTAATTTACCATCAAGTACTTCATTGTATTAACAGCTGTCTTCCTGAAGCTTTCACAGATCCGGTATACGTCTCTGTGTTTCTATCTGTCACAGGTTGTCTGTGTCTGTGAATAGGTAGCTAATTATCCATGCCTAAGTTAGGCCTAATAAATATTCGCCCTAATTTTACTGTGGTGTGTTTTCCCAGTGGAGTGAACCTCACCATGTAAGGATGGGTAGGCCTATGCGTAATGGTTGAGTGGTTAAGCGTGTACAAGGAATGTGTCTTTTTGTTCAGTGCTATGGTTAGATAGCCATGACATTCTTGGGGTGCAGTCCAGTCAATTGAAATCAAAGCTTGATGGTAGAATCATGATTTTGCAAGACCGTCGAACAAAGTGTAACTTTTCAAACCTGATCCTGTGTGTCAGTGACAGAATTATTGAGTTTGATCAACATCCTTTCACAAGCAGAAACCTGTCCACCATTTCATTCTGATAATGATGCTTCTAACCGTAAGTTATTTTTTTTGTTCAATTTTGTCCCAAAGTTTATCGACTTCCAATTTAATAATGTAGTAACTTTTTCATTTTCTGCATTCAGGTTAAATCATATCTCATAAATGGCACGTAAATATACAAATTTTGAAGTTTGGCATCGTCTCCATGGGCGTTGTGATCAACTCTCTCTGTTCCCTGACCCACGAGAATCTGAGAGGTAGTGTAACTACCGTGTCCTTGTGGCCGGGAAGTACAGAGTGAGGGTCTGCCTGAGCATCAACATCATTTAGAACTGTGCTGAACTTTGACCCCTCAAGAACATTTTGAAGTCATTAATATGCCGTTTGCCATGTTGAAAGATTAAGTATACAAAGCACTAGAAATAAAGATCTCAAATGCTGAATTTCAAGTTGGACTGAGATCAAGGAATTTAGAGAAGAATTTTGGAATTGAATTTTGTGATTTGTGTTTTAGGTCATTGTAGTCAGCAAGCAGTTTGCAGGAGTTTTATATTTCAAATCTTTGGAATTAAATTTTGTGAGAAAGGGAGTGGATTGATCTCTGTGTATCATCATGGAAACTCAGAAATTTTAAGAAGTATTAACGGTTTTGAGGATTTCTAATATTGAACTGAGTTCTAATCGAGAGTGTTTTTAAAGTACATTTTGTAGATTTAAAGACTTTGGAAATTTGTAATTAAAGAAAAAGCCAGTCGGTGTTAAAACTGGAGATTGACAATTTGTACGCTGCGTTGGATTGCATACAAAGGGATATTCTGAATTAATTTCGAGAGTGCCAAATTGAATTTGAATTGCAAGGAAGGGAAAGTGGACACTGTGAAGTATAAAACATAATCTGGACACTGACAACGATGTAAGTCTGAAAATGAATTGAAATCGGAAGCTGTGTTCTGACAATAGTTAACTTAAATCGGAAATTGAATCAAGTGAATTGTATGTTAAATGACAATTCAGGTTACTCTGTGTGAAAATTTCAAAACAAGTTTGAATTCCCAACTCTATAAGAGCAATTAAATTTGGTAAAGTCAAAATTTTGCGGAGGTATAGATAACTGTATGCACAGTTCACCAACAATGGAGCAATCATGCCGTCGCGTCATATGTTTCGGAGGCGATACAGTGTAACTTCATGAAACAATACACAAGAAACCGACCGTCTAACATCCTATTCGGTGGACCCGCGCATGATAGCTTACGACATTTCCCTTACAGTTTCTTGGTTAGTTTGTAAATTTACAAACTAACCAAGAAACTGTAGGGGAAATGTCGTCGTGCGTTGAAAATAGTTGGATTGAAATGGCAGCGTGTGGTATCCCCTAAGCAGTGGCGCACCTGGGGGCCTCGGAGGCTTGACTCCCCAGGTTTTTTCCTTAAAAAGGAAGATACAATATATACCTACATCGGAAACTACTAATTCTGATTTAGCAGTAAATCCAAATCCTTTGTGGCGCGACTGGGGAGGCCTGGACATCATGAGATATTTTTGGGGGACGATTCCAGTCTAAGCTCCGCCCCAACGACAAATCCTGGGTGTGCCACTGTCCCCCCCCGGAAGTTGTGGGCCATTATTTTTCGTGGAGAATCAGCCTAAGATGAGTATTCCCTAAAACTCTGATGTCTGTGGGGCCGAGAAAGAGCATGACATAGCGAGCTGCAAGAAATATATCACTTGACTGCACAAAATACATGCTTGTATTGGAAACTTCGCTACCCAGACTTACCACAGAAGGTGCCGGTGAAGTCCCCTTGGCATAAGCAGTGAAATGTCCGATCACTGGTTCCCCGCTGATCCTGACGGAAGCACAGCGCACCATTACGACAAGGATTAGACGCACACGGGTCATCTACGAAAATTGATACAGTAATGTAAAACGTACACCTTAATTAATTAAAGAAAGGGACATCAGCCATGCAATTAATGCTTTCCTGAGGTAAAAGATACTGCCATAAATCTCCATGACGTGTTCCCCTATGATGTAAAATCTCTGAATAGGCTACGCTTGTAATAGATTTCATAATCTAAAGCAATCGCTCATTTGGTTTGTGACCACTATCTTAACGAGTTGACTATTCGCAAGGACAAAAATCAATGGTATTCATTTATAAGTAACAATGAAACTATGGGACGAAATCCGCTGACGGGTGATATTGTGTTTGCGTTTGAGACTCATTTGGTCCGGGTATTTTAAATATAGAGGATGACATAATTGCTTGCCAAGGCACCATTGTGACCCCAGGCATGCCAAATAAAGATATGACATGAAATTTCTCATTCAAGATAAAAACTTCATAATGACGATATCCTGGCGTGTAGCATTATGCATTATATTCCTCTTACCAGGGGTTTCGCATTGCGTTCCCACGTAGTCTGGATTACAGACACACATGTACATCAAGCCCATATCAATACACGTTCCACCGTTGAAGCACGGGTTAGGGCTACAGGCTGAATTTGTTATATCCCCGGAAGCTGTAAAACAAGACAGAAGAACAAAACAGCGAAGAAATTTTCTTCATTTGTAAATGTTTATGGCGGTGCAAACAAACACGAATATATTTCTTGTACCGTGTTGTTAATTCATTTTTTACTTCGTTTCCAGTAGCCTTATTACACGAAAGGTTTACTCTGGGAGATAGGTCGGCTTAATTAGACTTTATGGTGGCAAACTTGGTAAAAAATTCAGAAATTGTAAATTTAAATGTAGCATTAGCCTTCTCTCATGTAAAAAGTGATGCTGATTCCAAAAAAGGCAGTTCCATTGACCCCACTCCCATAGTTTTGAGATATTTGTCATTTTTTCTCCAAAATGTCTTTTTTAAACTAAATTTTATAAAAATTCAGAATTATGAATTCAAACGTTGTGACAATCTTATCCTATGTAAAAATTGGTGCTGAATCCTAAATAACTCTCTCCACTAAAACCATTTCTGAGTCAATTGTCACTTTTCACCAAAAATGTCCATTTTCTCAAATTTGATTTGAAGTTAGAATTAGTAAAACTTATGCGAGTCTTAAAAGTAACCTTATCGACCAACTTGCTTGTACGCAATTTTTATATTTGACATTTCAACCAAAATCTGTCTAAATTTGCATTGAGTTTTTTCTTTTGCTCTCAAACACCCTTTTTAGCATATTTGGCCCAATAATCAATAATCATACCATATGTTCCATTTGTTGTTCTTATAACCCATTATACGGTTCAAGCTTTTCTTTAAGATGATCAAAATGACACAGTCATTTCATAATAGTCCAATAGTCCGAGACTCCGAGTCTGTCAGCATTTGGTCTATTTGCCGATTCAGAATTAAAACTCAGAACTCAGAAACTCAGAATTAACTTCCGTTCCATGTAAACGGCGATCAATGCATGTAACTCTATATCTGCAGCACATGTGCAGTGGGTGTGGTTTAAACTGAAGTAACGTCACACTTACAAACCGGATAGACATTAGACAGGACATCGCGTCCAAAATGCATCCCGCGTATGCGTATTTTCATGAGGGTAAATAACAAGCGTTGCGAATTTTGTTGCCTGCACTTTCAAACGAAGTTTTTCAAAAACTGGTTGAGGTTATTGTACTTCAATTGTCACATTTTGAAGAAAATCTTCAAAAGAATAATGGTTTAGGTATGCACAGAACTGAATTGCTGGAGATCGATGGTAAATCAAGTTTGAAAGAAGGAGAAGCTTTTGACATGTGAGTCGCACTTTTTAGTTTCAGAAAGTTTCGTGTACTTTATGATGCTTGACTTCAAGCCTGTAGTAAGACATTTAAGACAGTCTGTCTAGCCTTTCTAGCTTTGTATATGAGACTTCACTACTTTAAGTTAGGACCGTCTGAAATGTTTCTTATCAGCAAAAGTGGTTTCAAAAACTGAATGATTGATTTGTCATTTATTTCCCCCAGTTTTCACTGGAAAAATCTCCAAGAAAGCCACGATCTGTGTTTGTTGGATCTGCAGACGCATTGAACCCAAATCGTGTGGCAGACTATGTGATATGAGTGATAGAATGAAACCAAAATGAGAAGCAGAGTGCTGACGTTTCTGTTGAATTAAGTAATGTTCTTCCTTCTCTATATACGAGAAGAGGACCATCTCCATCAATAGAATTAAAGAAAACACAACAGATCTTCTCCTTCATCAATTCTGACCACTGAATGAACAGGATACAGCATCACATTACACTCGTAAAGCGCCGCCATCGTTCGGCCGCGCATTTTGTGCACAAACAATGCGCATAGCTCTACTTCAATCTCGACTCCGTGGGCTGCGTGCACGTTCCTTCACTAGCCCTGGTCGTGTAGATGGTGAAAAAACGTTACATTAATCAGATGAAGGGAATTAATTGAGGTGATAAGTAAATTAAGGCCACATTCTTTTTGAAAAAGTTTCAACTCCAGCATTGGTTACTAGGGCTATTCACCTATACTGAATCAACAATGGTGGAATGCATATGTACGCAAACTGTCGCCCAATCCCACTTCAATGGTCGAGTGTTGACCAAGATAATCAAGGGTCTAGGTACGCTGTTTGCAGGAGGCTGCCACGCCCATTGCTAATGGATATAGTCCAACAGGCAAACGTGCAGTGGCGTAGCTAAGATTTCCCTAAGGGGGGGGGAGGCATCGACATCTAATGGGGCCAGCTTTTTATGGTGTGTTGAGTCAATGTTTTTGCACAGATATTTTCGCCTCGCTCAGTATTCCTTGACTGGAATTGTATTTACAGGCCAACAACACATCTCAAGGGAGCGAGTGAATATTGCGAACTTTCAAAGTACGATTTAAAAAAAAATATTTTGGTTGTGGAAGGAGCAGGCGTTATCTTATTTTAGGTGGGGGCACCTGGGGGCACCAGGAATTTGCGGGGGTGGCACATGCCTCCCCCCCCCGTGGCTTCTCCACTTTGTTCTTACGTGGATGGGGATTTCTAAAAATAGTGTCAACAGATTATGATACATTTGCATAAGCAGCAGACGGTTGTAGGCGATCAACTCGGAAATGTTTGTTTTTCTGCAGCTAGCTCAAGCCACTTTCTGTTAAGATATTTCCTGTGTTTAGAAAAACACTTCATTACATTTTTCTACTCTCGTTTGGATTTGATTGTGGCCATAAGTTCCCTTGTAATGCTACAGTTTTCAACTTCTCATAGTTTTTGACCTCTGAGAAAGATCAGTGCGTCAAAAACATCTTGAATAAAAATTACAAGTTGGACGTGCACAAGACTGAACCACTGACTATAATAAACCAGACACTGCCCTGGTTTTAGATGCGGAAGCTAGAGAAAGTGTATAACGGTGTATTACTTACGGAAGCAGTAACCAGCTGCGGCTAGGGATAAAAACAATGCTAGCTGGGCTTTCATGGCTACGTTGTCTGCTCTGCCTAGTACAACAAAACAAGTTTTGTTAGCGGGTGAATTTCACTTCAATTCAGAAATACCCCAGGCAGTCTACCATTTCCATTAGTCGAATAAATGATCATCCATGTTACCGCGTTACTGGGTGAATTTATTGTCCAATAAATACTGGATAATAGTGATTTCGAAGATAACCTATCCCCAGAATTCAACGATAACACTTTGTGGGAACACCGATTTCAAGAACATATATCTGAAATGCATAATTCAAGTTCTGTTTGTCCGACGCTTTAAGTGAAAAAAATTGTCCCAGTTAATCAAAAACGGCTGCGTATTTTCTATAGTTGAGCAAAAACGATAATCAAGGTCGAATCTTCCGGAGTGAGGTACAATGCAGCATTAACATTTTCACGATAAAGCGAGATAAGTTTTTGTTGTGAGAATTTCCACGTACCTCCAATCAGTTGAAAAACTTTCCAAAGTCTTTCTTATTTCTCAAAATTTCTGAGAAGACGCTGATATTAAACTTAGAGCGGGATGTTAAGGCTGCACACAATGACGAACACTTTGGGATTCGTTCCTCTTCTCTAAATTCCGCCTGGCTTTTTGTGTTTTTACCACTTTGCTGTCCTTGTTAATTCCAAAATACAAGACAAGCAACTAGAAAATGAAGTGAACTTCAGTAAGGACTTGGGTGTATGCAACTATGCTAAACGTCAACGATGTGCCTCATGGAGAAGACTAAACATTTCAAAGATTAAAACATTTCTTGAAATGAATCAGAACATCTGGTCAGTGCTTAAAGGTCATTACAGCAAAAAATATCATTTTTGAGAATACTCTAAGGGCCGTCTGAGCACTGAAGGAAATGTTGTATTAGACTAGATTTGTTTTACTTTTATTTGCTGAACCACGGGGTCAATTTGTTTACATTTCAACAAATTTTCTTGCCCGATTTCATGTTTAAAATAGTAATTTTCAAACAGTCGTTTTAATGCAGTTTTTCAGTAAGGGCCTTTTAGCACTGATGTACCTCGGATTTCATTAAAATCAGAGCCGTCTCAATTAACATTTATTGCATGATAAACCCTGGATAAAGTAAAAATGAAAACTTTCGTACGTTACAAGCTGCGGTAACGTTCCAAGAGTTGTCTTCCAAAGATCCGCTTTCAGAAGCAGTTTTTCGCTCGAGTGTAGACGGGACAGATGCAGAAGCTTCAAGTTAATTCGCACATCTGTGGCGCAAACGACTAACCTTCCCTTATGGCATAATTTTCAATTCTACAACTTACGTAACATTTCTTTACACAGGAGATAGGTTTCACTTTCTGGGTTGGTCCCTGGAATTGTTTTTCTTTTGTTGTTGGAGCCATTACTTGCGTCCGAGGATGACGCAGTGCCTGTTTTTCCCACTAAAATCAAGGACATTTTCTACGCCGAGCCTCCACCCTTAATCGCTGCCGTATGCCAGTCTTCGTTTCTAAAGAAACCAAAGTGTTTCATAAACACGAGTGAATAGAGACGTGCTCCGATGTTCCACTATTGTTCGGAAAACTATGACAACGACGTGCAAATTTTGCAGCTTTCCTAGGCACAAGTAAGACGGAGTTTACTTTGGTCTTTGACAAAAGCCTGCCTGTCTCGCTGGATGTTTACTGTAACCAACAGGCACAAGGAAGATTTTAGAAGATTCTTTTTTCTGCGACTGTCATATGTAGGGACGCACTTAAAGGGTTTGGTAGGGCCATGCAGTTCAAGAGAAGGAATTCAGAATTCTTTAGAAAGCCGACTTACTGATGCTGTTGTAAAGATACATTTTTCAAATCCAGCTGTGTTCATTGCAACTCCCTCCCTGTATACATGAAAGCAGGAACTAGACTCCTGAACAATTTCATATCTCGTCGCAAGCACGTTAAGCTTCTCTAAACAAGTCAATCTCCACAAATACACAAGTAAACTTTCCAGTGGTTTTGCTTACAGAATTGTCACACGTTTCGAGACGTTGAGACGTTGAAACGTTTTGAGACGATGAAAAAGTGACTCAGCAAACAAATGTGCAAGGCGATCTGGGTGGTTGTCAATATTGGTTGTTCAGCTTTACTCCAACTTCAACTATTCGAGATTTATTCCAGTGGTATTGATTCAGTCACACTATTTACACATCTCGAACACGGACGTATATAAAAAAACCTGGACTTGCAACACCTTTGTAATAAAATGAAGCCAACCAGCGGCCATTTTACCGAGCCGAATAAAAAGCGTGGGTTGGCTCCCTTCTATCGACGTCAGGAAGAACAAAGGCGGGCATTGCCAGGAAAGCTTTGTATTCGGCTCGGTAAAATGGCCGCGAGTGATTCAATGACGTCTATAAGCTGATTAGGGCATTGCGAGTCCAGATTTTATTATACACGTCCGTGATCTCGAAGAACAGGGTCTTTCCAAAATAAACATACCTGTACATGTAAAGTGAAGTTGTTCATATCAGCCCACCACAGATGGTCGTGTGCTAAATAACTTCGATGAAATAAGGTCATCTTTTAAATTCGAAAGTGTTTTGTAATGAGGCCAACATAGTTCATTGGGAACTGTCACGATTAATCTTACTAAAATTTACATGTTGAATCACCACCTGTCTATATTATAGTGGCTGTTTGACTATTTGTTTTCATTTTGTCTCTTTATATCATTTCAGAAGACCGCGGCTCATACTTCAGGCGAGTGTGAAAACGAAGCGGATTTGACGTCACCAAAGAATTGCGGCAGAATTTCACTGGAGATGAAACGTGTTCAACATTAATTTGCAGCGTAAATTTTAATATGACGTCGGAAAAATTTGAGTTCATTTGCGTTTGTGTTTGCTTCACGCGAATATGAATCGGCCTTATAACGCCTTTTCCAAAGTACCGGTACTTTGTAGGGGGGGGTGGGCGAAATAGTATTCATATTTTAGATCGGTTTAATTATGTCATTGACTTTTCAGTCCTGAAGTAGCTTAGAAATATAGTAAAAGAGTGCGGTAAAAATGAGTATAGGGCCTATGCATTACCGATTGGTCGGAATAGCATCTCGTACTACCGTCGTAGTAAAGTAGCGATGGCAGAAACGATTTTGCCAACCAGCTTCATGATAATATGTAGATGTTGGTGGTCACGAAATATGGGTCAGCGCACATGGAATCTCCTTTTTCCGAAAAATAAAAATCCTGAAAATTTCTAAAAAGCCAAGCAACACATTCTCACATTCGATAACCAATCGACTCTATAGTTGTAACAAATTTTCTAATAATAAGAGTCATAATGCATTTGTTTCTTTTGAGAAAGCTGAAAATCTTAAAATTACCAAAAACCCAAATTAACCAACACAGCTCGACCTCCGCCGCATGGAAGACTGTTCACACAAACACATGTCAGTACCTTTACAATAGAATATAAATGACTGCGATGTACACGATGTAGGCTATGCATTCGTTGAATCAACTATGAGAATATGTCTGTGATACAGGTTCTGGCCGTCAATATCATAAGTGAGGAGCTATTTTTAACGCGGGCCACAGAACTTGGTTTTCAATAACGATCGTTCGAATTCACTATATTACGCCCGCACTCCATTTCCGATTGAGCGCTATGTGCAATAATTCGCCCGGGTATTTTATTGGCATGTTGTTGGTCGAATTAGTTATAGGCGACTAACGACCAATGACTTGAATTAAAAGGAATGAACAGTGACGTCGTTGGCACTTTACCGGGGGGACGAACTACTCTTTTTCCAGTGGCAAACTTTCCAGGGGGCAAAGCACTCATCAGTTGTAACAACTGCAGGTAACTGACAGAAGATGGTAAATTTGGATTTTTCTTCAAGCAAATTGGTGATACATGTGGTTATTGCCTTTTATCTATTTCCCCCCTACTTTTTGCCTTCCTCTTTGTGGTTTTCATTTTTCAATTTTTTTAATAAAGTGAGGGGCGCAAGCACCCCCTTGCCTCCCCCGTGACCCCAAAGGGAGGACAGACGGAACATTTTATTTGAAAATGATTTAATAGCTTTAAGGCTCTGAAAAAATAACAGAAAATCTGAAAACAATTCAACGACATTCAATTTCGTGAATGATATAATTTTGTATACAAAGCTTTGGCCCTTGATCTAATTACTAACAGTGAGTTACGTAATTATGCCTGATTTCTTCGGCCTATTCTTTCTTAGTCAATTTTGAATCGCAACAAAAATGACATCCAAATAACCGCTAATTCAAACCATCTTAACAATACATTCTATGACGAAATTGAATGTCGGTAAAACAAAATCGGTAAAATAAATGACAAAAAACGAATTTGCTTTTCCGCTTCAACGCTTTTCTCGGAGTGAGACAAAAATGACGATAAATAGGACGAATGTGTCTTTTTTCGTGATTCACAATGCTCTGAAAGTGAAATCTATAGAAGTGATATTTAGAAACTGTAATCAACATTTAGGCTGAGTAACCACTCTCTGACGAAATTAAACTTTCGTTTAACAAATGCAAGAAGTGTTAAACTAACCGGGAAAACCTATATAAAAATAAATTAAAGGAACTATGCAACTGGTTGAGAACGGCAAAACCACCGTCAACTAGGGTTGCACATTTCCCGTGATGGAAGATCTTTTCTTTCCTACCAAGTTCCAGCTTTAAAGACACAGATACAACTACACGTATAAAATGAGACACGGTATGCTTAGTCTTAACATAACATGATTTATATTGTGACCAAAGTTTTCAAATCTTGTCAAAATATACAAAAACTAGCTTGGTTAATATCTTGAGTAGAAGTGTATAATGGAAAGGCTTTGTAAGGAACTATTGTACAACTAAATGTTAAAGAGTAAATACACTATAACTGAGCATACGTTCGTCCATGTTGCCTCAAAGGCTTGCAGGTAAGTTTAGCAGCCGTTTATCTCCAGTAACAAAGCTCAGAAAGCACAATGGAACACCCAAGGCCACGCAAAAACACTTTCATCACGAAATTTGTACAAGGCTGGCCGCGTCAAAATTCTCCGTATTTAATTTGCACTTCATATCCTTTGTTTAACGTATTTAAATAAAGAGTTAGTACTGTAATTCTAATGTACACAAATTTACATGTGAGAAGAGCCCTCAATATCCCTCTTGTGAATTGTGCGCCGTTATGTATCCCTCAGGTATGTACTTATATATTGCCGTGAAAGGTGATTAACCTGTCTCATTGCGATTAATGTAAATCTAACTGTGTGCCATCTGCAAAATAAAAGCTTTATATTAGTAAAAAAAATGTTCCCTTGCCCTTTTAATATCATAGATAAAACAAGACGTCTAACAAATACCTACCTATGATTACGGATCCGATCTACAACCTTATCTGATCTATTAAAAATATACAGCTTTGCACCCTTCACCAGTATACTACAAAAATAAGTGTTTCTATTGAAGTAATTAATACTTAGGTTTCAACTTGTCAAAAGATGCAAAACAGACCTCTTTTTCAAAATACTAAGGCAAGTGTTTGCACATTTGTTTGGATTGAGAGTAGTTGTGTTATTCAATACTCAAGGATTTGTTACACACAAATATCCAGTCAAGACCATGTCTAATCCCTTGACTCCGGCTTGTGACAATGATCCTTAGGAAAACCATCTCCATTGTTTGGACCATAATAGCATTTAACCAATAGCATTTGGAATACGAAATAAAATCAATCACATTTTGTTAAACTGGGTTTATTTACCCATAAATGTTAAGGATTTGGTTTATTTAAATTTCATTTTTCAATTATTTGCCAGATATTTTGGGGGATAGTAGTAAGTGATCGCATCAACCTTTCAAATATTCATGTTTATAATTTGCATATCACAGATGTTTATCATAGTTTAAATCCGGTGGCCTCCCCTCATTGCTCCACTTTGAGAGGAACCACTCTGGAGAGACCAACAATAGGTAGGATGAGCAGGACTCCACCCACAGAATAGCAGACAGTTGGTCCCAGACTCCAGAACCCTGTACATACAAAAGAAAACCCAAGAGCTACACATTAATACACGAGTATCTTGGAAAATTCCATGTTTTTCCTATTTAAACTCAAACTTTTAAAAATATTATAAAGATTCTCCCAACAGCTACTGCAATTTCTACACTATTTAGGCCAGTAACTCAAGCACCTACAAATGCATCCATACAATGTGTATGCACATGTGTGTGCAAATGCCAAAGCAACCCTGCAGTTAGAGACACCTCTTGCCACTACACTCCTCATTCAAATCAACACCAGAAGCACACTCTCTCCTCTCCTTTCTTCCCTCAATGTCATTCTAGCATCTGCAAGTGCCATCAAAGGTAATGTAAATTGTGCATGAATAAAAGAAACTCATGTAGGACGTGAAGGAAGATATTGCAGCTATATGTTGGACTTCTTTTCACACTGTCTTTAGTTTCTTGTAGGAATTGGGCTAAGGTTGAAAAATTGACTTTTTCTTTGGGAGGAGGAAAAGTATTATTCACCTTAATTCTGGAAGTACTGGGTTACCTTGTTTACAAAGCCAGTTTCTAAAAAATTCTCACAACTGCACAGTAATAACAGAGTATTAAATTCACAAATCAGAGAGAGTTTTCAGGCACAAGAAAAAAGGTGATCTGAGGATTGGCAAGCAGATATGATGCATTACTTCAGTATGTATCAAATAGATGCACTCTGATCCAATGGAAGTCAAAGATAGAAACATTGCATAGATCTAATATGCAACAAAAATA
This sequence comes from Acanthaster planci, assembly GCF_054643075.1. Lineage (NCBI taxonomy): Eukaryota > Metazoa > Echinodermata > Asteroidea > Valvatida > Acanthasteridae > Acanthaster > Acanthaster planci. The sequence goes on from NC_141789.1 coordinate 8,412,260, forward strand.
CGTCCCAAATATTTACCTAAATGCAGCTTAAGTACATGAATTTGGACTGATTCAAGTGCTTGTAAAACACAGCCAATTCATCTACTTAGGGCATGATTTGCTGTAAATGGAAACAACCGGATGATCATCAAGCTCTCAAAAGACACTTCAGAAAAAAAAAAAACAGCAACATACAATAAAACTAGGTGAAAACAATGCTGCATGTATCTGCATCCAATCATAACCTAGTTTTCAGTCCAAATTCTTGAGGCAATGTACAATGTAAGACAGGAGTATGTATAGGAAACTGCACGTTAAAATGCTTTCTGTCTGGCTTTTTCGGGCTTGAACAGAACATGCCGTTTCAAGGGTGCCTATAAAATGCACATGGCAGTTCTACTCAATGTTTTGTTTTTTGAGAGGTGTATTTCCTGACAGAGAATTTTATCGAGTTACATGAACAAAGTATAGTATACAAACTTCTGAATCTGAACCGTACAGTGGACAAGGCATCCATCAGGAAACATCACACCAACTTTTTAATATTTTTGGTAATGATACCAAGGATTCCACTAAGGCACCCTAAGCACTGCACTAGCTTGCAAGCCTGAAGACACCTCTATAGAGGGGATGATGAGAAGCAGTTACAGTTTTACAGGTGGAAGGAAAACCCCAGAGGAATACTCTAGGTAAAGCCCATGGAAACAGGTAGGGACTGAAAACCCAATGCACATGTGGACAGGGCCGGGAATCGAACCCAGACCGCAGACGTGGAAGGTGAGGAAAGAACCACTACGCTAACCTGACTCCCTTCAAATGACACAGCAACAGTGGAAACTTTGACAATAATAAAGTGGTATGGTGGGATAAAAACCTGAACAAATAAGGCAATATGTAGTACTCACACATAGACGCTACAACTGGCCCAGATGCTCGTGCTAGTGCCCCTAGTGATCTGAAAATACCCATAATGGTGCCCTTCTGGTCCACTGAACCTGGGCAAAAGCAGTTGTGAAGAAACTACATTTAGTCATTGGTGAGGATTGAAAAAATGTAAGGAAATCATATTTTCAAGGCTTGTTCAAAACACTGACATTCATACATGTATGTGAACGCATCCTGAGGATTTTCACATTATACAATTCACTTCTTTTGATGGTTAGAAAAATTCACTGGCATCTTGGGGTGAGGTACATGTAACTACAGTGAACCTTACACTCTGCACAGTTCCCCTTATTGGTTTCAGTTCACTCACTTGACAATGCACCTTGGTATACTGTCTAAGTCTCTCCCTCACAGTAACAGCCATTCATACATGCCCCAATACTAAATTAGTAGAGAGCCTGTCCCATGGGCAATTTTAACAGATGACAGATCTACAAATTGATCTTGGTCCATTGCCATCCCAAAAGGCCCCGTCCAACATAAATATATATGTAGTAGCTGATGATTTCCATTACACATTTAAGCTCTTCGATTTTTTTTCAGATTGAGAGTCACAGCATAAAAATGTAAATTTATTCAAGTCAATATATATCTATAGAATTAAATTAAGAAATGTTTTATTTGGAGCAATGGACCAATGACTGAATGTTGACATGTACATTAAAGTGAAACACTAAGACCCAATATGCAACATAAGACTTCGGAAGAAAGACAATTGAATCCTTACCATATGCAGATACAACAGTAGTCATACAGGACACCACAGTACCTGCAGCTGTAGAACATCACAAACACTGAATTATATACATGTACACAGGTTGTTATGACAGTTGCTGATGTAAACTGTACTCCTCTTGGATGGAGAGGAGGGAAGGTACACTGACAACTTAACATTCAGTCACATGCTCATTAATACACAAAAAAGACTCACTGTCTAGTTATTTAGACCAATATTTTGGTGAGGTATGAGGTGTAGTGGGGTAGGTGTAACATAACAATTTGACTTGGTGTGTAATCAGTTGATTTTGTTCAAATGCCTGATTTTAGGAGTTTGATTTTTAACAACCAGCATTGAAATGGCGCAACAGTTTTTTAAGAAAATGGCCTTTAAGGCTTGTTTTTCCATATTAAAGCAACTCTGACATAAAAAACTAACAAGATTTCAACTCTGGCTGGGGTTTGCTCAAAACTAGCACGTAAGTGCTAATAACTTATTTCCAGAGATGAATAAAAAGTTGAACTGATGGAACACTTCCTGATCTAACACTCTTGTCTGGATAGAAAGCTGAATTTTCTCTATCTCTGGCTGCTCTCCCACTGACTGTGTACATTTCACTTTGGTTACAGTCCTGTCATAAACAGCACTCACAATATGGTGTAAATACAAGATGACACAATAAAAACATGAGATGGTTTCTGTTACAATGCTCTGAATCAGCATGAATGGAATGTCCAAGTCATAGACCAGCTAACAGTGTGTGAGCTTAGTGACAGTCACATGAAAAATTGTGCTTAAATGGAATGCTAAAAATATGAGTACTATAAACCTCAAAATAAAAACATGGAAGTAGAAATTATATATAGCCATAAAGAGAAATCTAACTCAATTTTGACTATTTCATAGTTTCCACGTTGTCAAACTTCACATCATTGTGGAGGGTCACTCATTGGCTTTCAGCCCTTCCATGTTGTTCACATTATTTTAAGTGGTAGGAGCCAGGGTACCATGCATGCAATGCCTCGTGTCCACCACACTGTGCATACAATGCAACTCAAACTATTCAACATCATGAGGGAAAGTGGACTTTGCCAATTACCAACTAACATAACTGTTTATTTGTCCACACAACCTCATACCAACATACATGTACAGTAAATATCTACATCACTTTAGATGGTGTATCAGTCCATGTGTTAGTCTGTTAATGACTTCATGTACAGAGCCTTAAACATGTATGTTGTAGGTGCATGGTGCATATTGTAAACAGTGCATATAACTTAGAGCATTGGTTTCAGCGCTGCATAAATATAGCATTGTTTAGTCCTTCTGTTAATAGGAATCAACTGTAGCTTAAAATGAGTGGCAGAAATCAAGCCCTTATTTTCAGGACACAGGTGTGGTAATATTGTTAAAATTTAATTTGAACATGTGGAGGTCTAGGGAATACATACCAAAAGAAAACAATGCTAGGCCAGCATAGAACGGCACTGATGTCTGTATGCAGCCAATGATGATGAAAGATGGTATCAGAACCAAAATCCCCTGAAATAAGGTAAAGTTAGATTAAAACTCTTAAATGATCATAAAAGATCTAAAAGAAATTTACATCTTGATGGCAGTGTGCACCTTCCCCGGCAGAAATACTCATAATGAATTCATAATGAACTAGAATTCCCACTTTTAATACTTTTTGTAATAAGGACCAAAATTCTTAACATTGAAAAATTCACTTTGCGCGCACACTTTGAGTCTCTCAGAGTTTAGGCAAGTTTTGGTGATGATCAACTCACAAATAAGATCAGGATTAGGTAATTGTTGCTAAAATTTTCCAATTTCAAAATAAAGGAGTCCTGATTAGCATCTCAACATCTCCTGGGCTGTTGAAACTATCAGACTTATGCAAGGAATGGTGGAGTCTGGTTGTCTGTTACAAAATTCAAATTGAGTTATGTTTATTAATGGGTACAATTCATGTTAAGATTTAAGACACTCAATGAACTGTGTGTCCATAAGACACCAACTTAACACAATCCAATACTTTTATTTCACTTACAATAATTGCTATCCGTTTCTCCTTGCCAGGGCTTATTCGACGCACATAGCCACCTGTCCCAAAAAGAAATGGTAACAGAAATGTATCACTCTTGGGGAAGGTCATTCCTCCAAATAAAAACACACACAAGTGTATGCATCTTTTTCAAACAGAATGCAGAAGAATCAAGATGTGTGGGCTACGGCATTGTGAAACTCATGACGCAGTCATTTTGAACGAAAAGCACCATTGGGTCAGAATATTTGCCTTATACATATAAGTGCTTGCAATAAATTCAGTGGCAGGCATATGACTTCAGTAACTTGTAATAAACAGGCCGTAAACGGGCACACCATCAGAATGCATCCAACTGGTCTCTAAAATTCATCCTCTACCAACTGAAATTATTTGGAAAAGATCAGTTACAAGGAAATATAACTGGTAGCACAATTATGACCTCCAAATTGTGGTTTTTCTGCGACAACCAAGGGAACAAATTATCAGTGTCTAAAATGAGACCAAAATATGAACCGTTGGAGCATTAATCATAAATCTAGGCACATACATGTAAGTTCCTTTCAAATACTTTGATAAACATCTGCCTGGGTTCCGGCTCTGCTGTATGTGCAGCAGGTACTGCCTGTAAACGTCAGCTGGCCAACTAGCCTTTGACACAAGACTTCTCATTTTAAAATTATCTTTGGTGCAAGTCTACGGAGACTTTCTTTATTTTCAGTATTTTCATGGTAGATTGCCCTTTAAGCAAAAAAGAACTCATCGCCTTATTGGAATGAGCCTTTAAAATAAAGAAATGTAACAGCACAGAATGATTGAAGGTCACTTGATGTTTGATATTTGAACTCTAAAAACTCACCCTGCACTAGAGCCATGACAGCACCAATGAAGACAAACATCTTACCCTGCTGCATACTGACAATCACAAAAACAAAAACAAATTTGACTGTATTTGACTGTATAATGACTACCTCTTTTTGAATGTGCTTAAAAGAAACCTTTTTTTACATACATCGTATACAGTGGATGAAGTTTAATAATTTTGTCGGCTTGCTTCAATCACTTTCCTGACAATTTGGAAAAAAGCTTCTTTCCCATACTTATGCTTTTTTTCAAGATAAGTCACGTGAAAGGCATTTTATCAACTTTATTTAAATAAAAAAACTCAGAAAACCTTGATCTTTGTGTGTACTAAAATTAACACACATACAATTGAGTTCCTTGGATCTGAAATGCCTAAACTCTGAATTGCAATACGTTTAACTTTATAAAGGATTTGGGCACTCCCAGAATATTACATCAGTCCGACAACTGTGTCCTCATACCTTGTGTATTGAAATCTTTGGTGAACCAGGAATGTGAGAGTGAACTCTAACCCTGAAAATATGAAGAGATACATGAAGTAGCATAGACCAAGCAGACGAAGCATCCGCAGTTCTGGAAAAAAGAAAAATACAATCAAAAATTTGAGGAATGTACATGAATGTTGATAAGTATCATTCTTTTTGGGTGAATGACATACACATAAAAAAACCCAAAAAAGAAACAAACAAAAGTCAAGACTAGATCCAGTATCACCAAGATGTAGATTATGGGGACCTTTCCTTGTATGGTAGGTCTTTGTCTTAATCTCACAGGCCTGTGCCGGGTGTCTGGGTACCCGCCCATCGATATCAAAACCCAGTTCCATTATTTGGGCCGGGTACCTCTAAAAAAAATTGAAGAAATTGAAAACAAAAATAACATGTAAATGAATTGGGAACAAAAATCCATGAATAAAAATGTCTATGAAATTTAATACTGAAAGGCAGAATGACTACAAAATCACTGTGCTTAGATTTTGAAAATAATTTTGAGGTATCTCCAAACACAAGGTTGACTACTGACCATATTTTCCGTGGAATTTAAGGATTTTTGTAGCTGTAATCTTACTGAATAATTTTTGCATTGCAGATCTACATGTAGGAAAATGACTGTACCAAACCTGTGAACAAGAGGCCGAAGAAATTTTGTCTTTTCAGGCGGCCGCGCTGTTGATGTACACTTGCATGACTTTACCAGAGGCATGGCTGGAGGGGGTTCCCCCCACGAAAAATCATTGACCCCCACTGGCATATCCTGATGTGATCACGATTATGTACATGGTTATGTCCAACATCCAGTCAGCCCCCCCCACTTTAGCGTGAACCCCCCCCCGTTCACAGAATCCTGGCTACGCCACTGGACTGTACATGCAACTTACAAACCCTGTCGGCCTATGATGACTTTTGTGCTGAAGTAGTAGTGCTTACTGTTTTGAGTTAAGGGTATTTTTGTTAATAAAACAATACCAAGGAAAATTACTTTCTGTCGGGATCGACAATGGAGCAAGAGCAGACCTGCGTAATATACCAGCGGTACTGAGACTTCACGTGTGCAGTAAGTAGCAATCACGCACAAATTGTGCAGTTGATCAGCCTTCCATTATCAGATGGCAACCAAAGCAAAACATAAACCAAAGAGTCAGAGAACCTGTTTAGTTTTTGATATCAAGAAATGTGCCGAGTCGTTCTCACATTTAGTTTCAAATTTACTTTTAAATGAAAGAAAAAATAAATTTTCTCAGTGATTCAGCAGAATGGTGGACGATGAATCGAACCAAAAAGCAGGACGGATGTTTTGTGTACAAAAGCATTTCAGATCTAAGTGTTTCTTTTGTTCGAAAAAAGGAAAATGTTAACCGGTCATAATACAGTCGACGAAGTACTTACACAGTAACATCTCTACAACTCGAACTTCAGGGAATGGAGTTATCCTAAACATCTTTTTTCTATTTCAATAAACCCCTTTATCGTAGTGCCTTCGTGTGGCAAAACTTTCATATTGCTTAGACTTATTTACAGTGTGAAGCACTGCACATACCCTAGTCCTGTTTTTCACTTGGGTTTTGCTATGTGTGGTCACATGACCTTTCCTTTTGCTGTTATATGGCCGCTGAAGTGTCAGCGATTGGATTGCCTGAAGGGGACTGCAATTGGGCCCCGCGACAGCAATCAGGTTAGCTTCAGTAGCTTGAAAGCCAGGATTTGTTGCAGTTTCACGTAATGATGGTTTAGGCAGCATGCATACATCTGGTCACAATGAGAAAAAAAATGTGCTTGGCAGTGGTAATGACTCTAGACCCTTGACTTGTGTATGATACTTAAAATGCCATTTGAAGCATTTGGGTGGCGTTATTATTCAGAAACGTCAAAATAAGCAGATATAGTGATGTAGGCAAGTTACGGAGGTATTTTTGTACATACAAGCCATTTAAACACATAACATATGAAGCACTGTTCAGGTCCGTACGTGACACAACGGAGCATTCATCATTTGTACACATACATTCCATGTGTACATAGACATGCGACATTCGGGACATTTCCTTTGCACGGTAGCTGGGGCATAAGTGGCTTGCAGATCTGTCGTCTATTCGTCAAAAACTTGTTTTCCTGTTTATTTACAAAAAAGATTTTGCAAATTGAAGGTAACAATTTTGTTTGATAAAAAGGTAGGAGAGATTTACCCTGACGTTTAGAACAATGTGCTGCTTGCTTCCTATGTATGAAAAAGAGCCAATGTTTCGGGCACAAGGTCCGCTGGGCAATGCCATTTGTTTAAAGTGTTCTCTTTTAACGGTAACTGGTTACCCGATGTTGACAAAAAAAGGGCACCTGGTTCTAAAAATACCTATAAATGCACACCCCTATAGTCTCAGGTATACCCAGTAGAAACAAAACTCGGAGATCATCTCACACAGTTGTCTCTGAGCCAACAGCCAACTCCTCCAACTTCACTGCATGTAAGACAACTGTTCTGAGCAAGCAGCAATGAACAGGCACTGCCAATATCTCCAGCAGGCAGTGAATCTAAGAGTCTTCAAGACAACTCGTCAATCCAACAAACTAGGCCAAGGGAGTCAAGTCCACTCTGTCCAGACAAAAGCACACAACATCCTTGAACCCTGCTGAGACCAGTCTATCCACATCCCAACAGAGTGAACTACACAGAAAGTGAACCCATCATCATGAAAAAGACAAACTACAACAGTGTCAAACATGTCAAACTTTGCACTGATTTTGCATTTACACCTTTTCAAAATTATGAATTTTATTTCCTGAGTATAGTAAACAGGGAGTATCCCCAATGCAGCATTCTTGTGCAAATGTGTTCAACTTTAATCCATTCTTCAGCATTGCCTGGCACTTGGCTCCAGTTCAGAATAATCTGATGTTAATCTGTAATAAATCTGTATCTCATGCCATCCAGCTCCACTTGCCCTACATTCTTTGGCAAAAGCAAACTTACCGGTATTTCCAACACTACCAGTGTAACACATATTATCAAAACTTGTGTGACCCTCAGTAGGGTAGTATCCTGGACTGAAAAGTCCAATGAGCGGGTCAACCACTTTCTGAACCTCACTCTTCACCCCACTGATCAGTTTTGATGTCAAAATCTTTATTTACCAACGTTTGCACAGATGGAGCATGTCTCACTGCCATTCATCCATCCCTCCATCCATCATGACCTCACTCTCTCTCTGAGTACACAAACCTTTCATCTGCAATGGATCCCTGTTCTGACCCACATCACCCGTGCTTCATCCTCAAGGATAAATTCTAGGAGCAATACCTGTGGTGTGTATGGCATCTGCTTAGCCGTAGTGCTGGCTAATTTGTTCACATCTTTCTCCAGATCACCAAACCTTCTACACATTCCTCATCTGGCATATTGGCCATATAGTTCAAAAGACTTAATCCTACAGCAGGGGAGTGAACCTGTTCAGATTTCAAATAGCTTGTTTTCTATTGAAAACACCATGGAGTGCTTCAGGTATTACATCCAATTATATAAGAAGTTACCAAGCAGAGAAGTTACCACCTTAATTCTTGGGACAAGATTTATGAATGCAAGGGGCAACTGTTTCAGCACACATGTACAGAAAATCTCAATACTTGAAGTGTTTCAAATAGTCCATTGGTAACAAAGCCTATTCCTCTGGAAGGCAATAAACCTTTTTCTTTATGTGCATTTGCTAACAGTCAATGTTCCTTTCAAGCTAAACAAGATTAACTTGGATCATGGCATTAGAAAAGCAGTGTTTCCAAAGTCACACTTGAGGGATAACTTGAGCTTAGGAAAATGCACCTCCGTACATTCTGACCCTTAAAAAAGATTCTGTAAAAAGTTCATTACCAGATACTTTCAATTTCTTGACAGCCGAGAAGAGAAACAGGGAGAGTGGACTGATGAGATCACATGCATCCTTGAAGCTACTGCCAAATGACTTCGCCTGCACAATAAGTCAGACAAATCATTCTAATTCAATCATACCTTCAGTGATTCCAAATGAAAATCAATTACGGAGTCAATAATGAACACTAACCATAATTCCAAACCTTCTAATCTCACGTAAGTTTCAACAGAAATTTACAAGAACAGATGACAACATGACAAAAATATAAAGTGCCATTTATTTTGTGTCCAACTTACTCGTTTGTGCATTGGTAGTGTCTCTTTGAAAAGCAAGAAGATGAAGACAATGTCAGCCACAGCTAGTATGATTGCAAACAAGGCTGGCTTGACGTACAAGGCCTCTCCCTTACCACCTGCTGACATAGCAAAATAGGCTCCAATCATGGGCCCCATGATAAAGCCCAAGGAGAAGGCAATTCCTATGAGTGCCTAGAGGAGAAAGAGAAATGACAAGGATATGAGAGTAGGGAAAGCATTTGGTATTCAGCTGACAGATTCCTTATACATGTATCTACCAGTATCCAACTTTATTAATAATATGAAATAGATGGACACCCTCTTTGCAAAAAGCAACACATCAATCGTTGGAGAACTGAAAAAATGGTACAAGTATAAATAAGTTAATTCACCTGTTATGGATTACTCTGATATTCTGTCAGTCAGCAGGTTGGTCGGTTCATGTATGGCTTGAAATTAGTATGCCCTGACATTTCATGTTTTTTGTTAATGCTGTAGAGGAAATCTGCACTGCTACGGAATCACTACTGGTACTTCCTTAACAACAGCTATCCTTCCAAACTTGATTTGAAACCAAAATAGTCAATGCAAATGTTGGTAACATGAACAAAGTAGTGACCTCACAATAAATAAGTACATAAAATATAATCCACGGCAGAATTTCCAAACAAAACATATTACTGGTAACATGATACGATACCAATAACTATAAAGTTTTGTTATGAATAGATGTATTTCATTGAATTCATGCTGATACATACCTCTACTGTCTGGCTTCCAATAAAAATGTTCTGCTGATGACTGTATTATCTTCAACAATTTTTTTAATCAACTATGAAATGTACTGCATGCACATAGCAATCCAATGATGTAGCAACAGTGTTTCAGTGTAAATCTCAAAACAGCAGAAAGTGCTGCAAATGAATCATCTACACATGTAAATAATGTAAAGCATGTTAATGTACATGTAAATCCTATTGTGTACAGTGTTATGAACATTACTGCTTTCAAACATACGTGTATAACCATGAAAGTTTCATCAACATCTGTACTAGTTGCCGATCTATGCCCTGCATACCGGTACATGTAACCACTGAGGCTGGGTTCATTTGTATTCTTGTTGACCTACCATTCCTTTGCCTCTGGTACTGGCTGTGGACACATCAGTCACAATGGTTGTGCTCAGGCTGACGTTACCTTTACTGATGCCTCCAATGACACGTGCAATGACGAATAACGTAAAGTTGTGTGAGACAGCCCATACGCAGTAGGAAATTGCTATGCCTGTCTGCATAATGACAGAAAAATATGCCAACATATGACAGACCCAAAGTACTTCTGATTCACAAAGGTCACACTCATGATAAAGCACAAAGGTCACACTCATGATAAAGCACAAAGGTCACACTCATGATAAAGCACAAAAATCAATTCACATGCAGCCTTATAAATCTTCCTCAGGTTCAGACAGTTCACCCATTCCTATTGATCCAGAGCCCATCATGTGGGTAGTTTTTAAGTCTGAATGCCACATGATCACAACAGTTTGTAGATACTTGGCAAATGGTGGTGTGTAAATTGGCTGTGAGCTACATGTTAATGTACAGTGAATAATAAACCTCCCCAAAATTTGCATTATGTGCACTGTCCATCATACTTCGTTGTATTTGCAACCGACAAGCTTTGGTTTGGAAATGTACAATTCAGAAGTGCACAGATACAGGTACATGTACAAGACTTTGGAATATTTGGTTTCTCCCAACACTTTTGGTAGTTCAGTAGTTAAACACAGGTTCTGCATTTCACTGTTTGTTATAACACTGTTCCACTGTAAAAACGGGCAAAAAAAGGGGAGGGCAATTTAGTAAGTGTCAGCCACTCTTTTGTGGCAATAAACACGCAAGCTCTTAATATCATACCATTGTCACCAACATCAGAGGTCTTCTACCATATACATCTGATGCAGCACCAATGACAGGACTGGCTACAAACTGCAGGAACGAGAATAATGACCCAATCACACCTGTAAAAAACAGAAACGCAAAACAAGAGATACATGTAATATCTCACTAGTGCTGGCAATATTGATTTTTTTTTTCAAATTCAATTTTTTTTTCTGAGCAATAACACCAACAACATGATAAATTGTTTGCAAACTGTGCTGGGTTTAAGAACTCCCAGATATTGTACATACAAGTGTTGTAATGCACAGCCTGCAAACAATAACGTTTCACTACCTACTGCATGTAGCTGACAGAGATTGTTTGGTTCATGCTTAACCTGATAAAAAAAGAACCTGATAACAATATCTGCAAATATTTCCTTGAAAATCAGTCACCACTGAACACCTGCAGCATGAGCACTGCAAACCATGTGGAAACAGTTCATTAACAGGAAACACTGTGGAAACAAGCTTGAATTTTTAATTGGTGATGTACCGGTATATATGCCAGTAGTTGGGGCAAAAGGATGTCATACACCCGGTTTCAAAGAAAACTCAGGCTGAGGATGAAAATTGCCAACATACCGGTAAAATGCGGACATAAAAATGATGTTGAGGAAGTCACAATATTTTGACAATATTTCTACTTCTACATGTACATGTAAAATATTGGTGATTTCAATTTTTGGGTTAATATCATAAATATTGTCACAATGCTATCATCATATTTGGCGGTTATACATGTACATCTACTGGTACTGTACATGTACATCCCATGTGTAACCTGTTAATCCTGGTTGCACTATGGATCATCTATGCCAAAAATCTTGGTTTTCTACGTCTTAACTTGATTGAGCAAAATGCAAAATGTAATTAATACATATTGTCATGCGTCACATACTGTAGCATGCCTTTTACTAATGCTTGATTTACTAATCTGCCTCATATGAGAACAAGAGATGCTACAGGTACGTTTTACACAGCATTGATGTTCCTGAAGTGAAGCTCACCATGTGTTTCAACACGGAAAAAACATTTAACACTCGTAAATTTCCTTTCAGCAGCAGTTAAAGATGGATGGAACAAAATTTACAAATGTACTTACATGTAAAGGCAAGACTGTTTTGCCATCAAAATGGACATTGTGTTTTTCTTTAAAAATAGAAATTGCTCTTTTGTTTCAATAAAGTTACATGTATGTGCGTGTATGTATATTAACATGTACATAAACGGTACACATACCAGGGCTCTCAGAATCGGTAGTCCGACGTCCCGGGACAACCAAAATATTTTGTCAGGCAACCAAATGTTCCAGGCTGCCAGCCCGATGGGCAAGCACCTGTTTTCAGCAACACGTTTTTTTGTCCGGCGTTTTGGACATTTCAGCACCATGCACAGAAAAAAGATTGCAAAAAAAGACCAAAAAAAAATCAACATCCTAACCTTGATGTTGCACGACTGTACATGTTCGGGTAGGTGCACCGTGGTACGTATGGTCGAATTGTTGGCATGAACAACGCAGCCGTGTCTGTATTCAGTCGATTTCCTTGTTCCAGATTGCTAAAACTATATTCAGTCCCATTACAGCTCAATTATCATCAAATTCCAATGAAATGGGGTCAGGAGTCTACCTTGTAAATGTATATTTTCAAATTTTGAGCTTTTAATTTTTCTTACAAGATCGACAAATGTGACGAGGACACTCTTCCTAGTTCTGGATCGGTTTATACAGTTCTGGATCGCTACACATAAAAAGGAGTCAAGCGTAAGCCCATTTCTCTGCCCAAACCATTGTAACAAGCATATTTTCTAGTAAAGCAAGTCTTATTTTAAAGGGGATTTGTTTACATATTAAAATTTCAGTGCATCAACATGGATGGCCTTCATAAATGTTGACTTGACTTTGCTGCTCATCGAGCCGTCGACCAAAAATCCTCCCACACCGCAGTTATGGATCCCAAGTGGAGCCATGTTGAAGAACCCATTACGTCACGTACAAATCTGTTGCGCACGTGTACATGTAGTTGAGTTCATGACGTTCGTACATGTAGGCCTATTTGCATGCGCGATCCGAAACTAGGAGAAACATTCATGAAATCTTGCGTAGTGAGTGACCTAATGACGTGTAATTTTTCTGGTGTTGACTTTTTGTGCTCCCATGTTTTTTGACAAACAGGAGACTTTTATGTTACCTTTCAAAAAAGAAAGTCGTCTTAGCGTGTAATGCTGCAGAGCAATAGTTAAAGGTGGCATAGGCCAAGGCCTATTCATTTCAAGCGATAGGGAACTAGGAAAATGGCTGTAATTACTGAAAGCTTGGAGACCATGTGTGGCTAAAACTTCCTTGTTGGGCAACTGAAAATGAAGTTTGGGCTACCAGATTTTAGACTCCCCTGCCCGAAGGGCAACTACATTTTTAAAAATTTCGTGAGCCCTGCATAGCCTACATGTACATACCGGTACAGCTGATGCATATGAAGGATAGGCTGTGGAATGTTCAAGGCATGGTTAACATGTAAAAGCACCATGGACAGAGGATGAATGCAGTGCTAACTGGCCCCCATGCTGTGTTCTGTGCTGTTCTTTATTACTGTGTTCTTCATTATACATGTATGTACATGTACCGTACATGTAGCCTTCTTTTGGGGGAAATATGGACTGAATTCTTACCCCCAAACAGTACAGAATTATATTTCTGAGTGTCAGGAATTCCAAGGAGCTCCCTGAAGCTGTCGATTTTGGACTGCAATTCTGGCAGAAGACCACCCTGTAATGAAAACAATTATAAAAAAGGATAATACAGTAAGCTAGTTAAAGAATACGTACATGTACACATATGTAAGTAGATAATTAATACAAAACCTTGAGATAAACAGAAATACATTTGTGTGCATGTATTTGGGTCAAACCTGCAACATCGTGTCCATGACGCTTTTTGTTGACGAAAATCCCTTTCACCATTCCGTTCGGAAACAGCCACTATATTTGGATCATGCCATTACATGTATGTTCTACAGGTGATTTTGAATTCGCAAAGTTTTTGCATTAAGAAGATCCTTTCCTTAAATAAAATTTAACTTCACACTGATCCAATTTATTTTCTGCTTTGCACCTTACACTCAGCTTCCTGTAATTTCAGCTTACAATGTGAATTTCTGTTGGTATATTTGTAGCAGCTTATTAGCTTTATTTGTTCATTGATGGAGACTCCCACAGCATCTGCAAACACTACACACAAGAAAATTGGCGTCTGTTGAAGAATGTGATGTGCGAAGTGAAATAAACTCTTATACGATGGTCGGTTGACCATCGTAAAAGAGAGAACAAAATTTCTGTTTTCTCAAAAACTAATGCATTCTGGGCGGAAAAATTTACAGACTTATTGAGGCCTTATTGAGGCTTTCTTTCGAAAAACATACTCAAATTTGGGGGATTTTACCAATGCTGTACACTACCTTTAAGGTTGTTGGTTGAGACACAAACTTCAAAAACTCTGAACACCATTGGTCTTAATGTCAATTTGTGCTAAGGGCTGCTGTTACAACAACTGTGATTGCTACCAATAAGTTTCAGTTACAGTTTAATAAGTAAGCCAGTAAGCATCTCCATTAACACTTGCACAAGGCTGGGACAGAGCCCATAGGACATCCATCATGACTAAAGCAAGAGTGAACCAACCTGATCATGTTGAGCATAGTAATCCAGCAAGGATGGCAGAAGAGGTAGAATCATGGTGAATGCAAGTAGGTCAATCAACAGGCTTAGGAACACAATAGAAATCATCCGGTGGTTGTCACTATCATCCCGCCTCTTCTGTACATCCAACTGCCTGGGAGTAAACTTGCAGCTGGTGTCATTACTCTGGTAGTTGCCATTGGCATTGTGCAGGTGGGCATTCTCTTCCTGCATTGTACTGTGTCAACTCCGCGTAGGGTTGATAGTAATACTTCAAATCTGCAATTGGTTCGATACCGGTAAAGATGGGGTGCAAAAACGTTACTGTAAATGTCCATACTGGTCTGTTATGTTGATGTGAACTGAAGATTTTTATTTCACAAACATTCTTGTGAGAATTAAATGGAAAAATCATTTCAAGACACATCACTGAAGCAGAATGAAAGGTGTGTGATACAGTGTTCTGGTAAATACTACCCTTTTGAAAATGTACCGGAATAAGAATCTTGAGAATCAAAACATTTTAAATTTCAGTAATTTTTTGACATTGGAATATTTTGTAAACAATGGATTCTGTACTATCATCACTAGAATTCAGAAACACATTCTGTAAATACTGGCTACAATACATGTACATGACATGCATTCAGGCGATGGACGACGGAAAGGCCACGGCATATATACAGAACTGGAAAATGGCAGAATTGGGACACAACAAAAAGCAAGAGGCGACGGACGACAGGCAATGGACAACAGCAGATATGAAATTCCATAGCATCCAATGCACTGGTTGCCTGGCTACAAGAAATGACGGATAACAGTGGTATTTCCCATAGACATGTGCCGCGTCCACTGCTTTGTAAAATGTGTGTAATTTTGAGTATGCCCGGGGATGGATAGCCACACTGATACGTGTTAGTTATTGTCAGACATTGAAGCATTGTGTGCATTCGCATGTGCTGCTCCCTTCATGCTGACCATGACGGAGGCCCAAGGGTTATGAAACTTCTGTTTATGCACCCAGCTGTGCTCATGGAACACAGGTATGCTCTGATTACTGTTTCTGCTGCGATCGCCATTGTTGCTTATAATATAAAATGCTCAGGCCATGGTCTCTTCTCATCTGCTCTTCAATCTTGTCAGTACTTTTCAGTCCCCCGCTGCAAGATGGGCTATGGTAAAATAACCAAGCTCTTTAAGGGTTTAACTAAAAACGGCTTTTAAGCAAATAAGATTTAAAAAACTGAAAACATGTGAACAAGTTTGGCTTATGACCAATTGTTTTTCCATTCTTTAATTTAAAGATTACAAAAAATGCCTGTCCATGTCACAAATGTTACTGTTTGTATATTTAATTGAACAATCTTTCAATTAATTAATGTTTATCTGTACTTGACTTGTCTTTCCATAATTTTGAAATTATCCAAAATTAAAAAAAGAGTCTTCCCCCAGATGTACATTGTACATTAACTCCCTAGGGTGTGTACAAAATTTGAGGATTCAGAACTTCAGGGCTGTTACAGTTTAGCTACATGGATTTTGAATTATATTTTCAAATTTAAGACACAAAATGTCCGTCCCAGTGAAAAACATGATGTTCATGGTGTCTTCGCAATTCCTCCCTGGAATTTAAGAAAGATGACAGTTTCTTCATTTTCTTTGAGAGTTCAATGAAAATTAGCGTGGTAGGTCCTCAGTTACAGAAAAGCAAACATTTTCTAGGTTTGTTCAACTACCGGTGCAGTACATGTACAGTAGTTTACAATTATACAGTAACGCAATACTACATGTACAGTATGTACATTGTAGGCCTGCATGTCTTCTAAGATGAAACCTCCATAACTTCATAAATAGCGATGGGTTATCATAACCTTTCGGATGTACACGTACAGTGTACATGTAACAAGCAGAAACAGGGAAGGTGTATGCAAACAAAATGTTATGCAAGGACTTTAGAAATTAGCCTGTATGCCACACAGGAAGTACATGTACATGTTTGTACATGTACAGTACGCTTCTACTGGTACATGTACACTGTTACCTTAATTGAAATGCAAATTGGAAACTGCCAACTGCAGTGCATGGGAAATCAAGTACTGTACTTGAAATACATGTGTATTAATTACAACTCACATGTACTGGTACCAGCAGCAAAAATTGGTTCTACCTGTCGCAGCGCAGTGCACAGAAGAAATACATGTACATGTATATGGTAATCATTTTCTCTCTCTTACGCTTTGCTTGAATAGTTGGATGCCTTCTTCTGTTCTGTCTTTGTATTGTTTTATGGTAAGGATTTGCGGATACACCATGAGATCTACATGTACATGTATGTACATATCTCTTCAAGAAGAGGTAAGGTTCTGAAGAGAACCAGTGATGAGATAGATCCCATGAATCCTTACCATACACATACATGTAAATGTATGTAGTACTTGCACCATGCTAAGTTTCAAATCTTATTCCTATTGTTTTGTTTGGAGTAGACTTAACTTGATCACAAAAGGATCTTGTAGTCTTCATACATGTCCATCTATGTGTGATGGCAGAGTAAGTTGGCATAACCAATATAACCGAAACTTATCTACAGCGATTTAAACATGTCCGTCTTTAAGGTTTGGAAAAACCTTATTACAGTTCCAGAACTACGCATACACACAAATTTAGGGTACATTGTTCATGTAGGCTGCCTACTCTATTCCATAATACTTGAGTTAGAGATGGTCAGAAACAGAAGTCTTGCCCTAACTGCCAAAGTTTTTTTACATAATTGGCACGACTTTTACAAAAACACCAACATGACAGACAATTACATACCGATATCGGTACATACGTGTACCCATCCACAAATTTGTCAAAAAATAACATACATTTTCATAGGCGCGGCCTATGTGTAGTTTTGTGCACATAGGCCTATTTTAAAGCATTCATTTTTTTTGGCATTAAAAAAATTCGGAAAATCGGGTGAAAATAAAAATTTCATCAGAACTTTGAAGCTGTACATAATATTGTGATTTCTGAATAAGAAATTCCATTAATTGTGGAATTTAAGGTAAAAATATTGCTCCATAAAGACACGAGAGGCGAAAAATAAAGAGCCCCAACTTAGGGCCGCGCCACGTTACGATGATAGTACATGTACATGTATAACCACAGAGCTACTAACCCAAGGCCCAAAATTTATTGCTAACGCGTGAGGCCTACATTATCCACTCGATCTTTTATCTAATTCAAAACGCGCAGCCCTGTTTTCTGTACTTTCTACTCACATTCTTCACACGAGGGGAAGACTTACCACAAATATCTAGCCGACCAACTGACCAAAAACTTAAAAATCAGTTTTTCGATGCTGCAATTTCAAATGCCCTTGCACTCGTCAAACACGATCAGTATTTTGGCGAAGCATCCTGCACTAGTTTCCGCATTGTAGCATGGAGTGCCAAAGGTCAACTAACACTTGGTATTATTGCGTCCGTGTCAATTGCATGTAATTGGCTGCGGCTGGAAATTACACTAGACTCTATGGGAAATAGCTGCAGCCATAGCCATAAAGTGCTTTATGGTTCAAGCTAGCTCAGTACAGCCAAAAATTCGGACTCGGGGTTTTCCGATTCCGTTAGGAACTACATGTATATAAAACTAATTGTTCTAGGAAAATTTCTAGAAAATAATTTTTGGTCAGATTTCCGATTCGCACTTCGACATTTTTGAAACAGTTTATCAAAAATCATTTCGTTGACTGTGCAGCAAGGGGGAGAGTATCGTTGATAGCTCGCTGTAGTACAGCGGAAGGAGCCGAGTCGAAATTTACGCAAGATCCACTTTTAATTCATTGAAATTCTTATTTATTAAATGATTTTCTCTAAATTCAGAAAATCTTCATTACAAAATCAGCTGTTTACAATAGTTCTTGCGTGGTTACTTTTTATTCGTGAAAAGGTTTAGTCGCGATTCGGAACTGGGTAAACCGGTCCAGAACTAGCTAGGGTAAGTGTCCGTCCGTCACTTTCGTCGATCCTGTACGTCCAAATTAAAAACTTGCAATTTGAAAATATTTTATTAAGTATCTCAACACACAAGGTGTACATCTTACCACATTTCACCGGGATTTCATTGAACATTGTGAACGACCTGTGACTGCAAGGTTATCACTTCCTGTTAGCGAAGCTTTGTTTAATTTTTTGTTTTGGGGGTTTTGTTTGTTTTGTTATTTGTTTTCCAATGGCAATGCTTTGACACTGGCAAAGTGTTGGCTATAAACATGGCTTGGTTCAATCACAGCTTCTCACTAAGTATCAGTGATCACATCCCTCTGGGCGACATTCAAATCATTGGTTATTTTGATCAATTTGTGGATGAACTAATAAAGTGTAGTTAGAATATTTTCATCAATGAGGAAGAAAACTGAAAGTATCGAATGATAACCGCCGCTTGTCAAAAGCATTGAGCGAGCTCCCATAATAAAAGAGTTACCTATTATAGCTCTTCGCGTCGTTAGTTGTGACCCCGCGTATGACGTATTTTCTTCACTAACATTTGTGGTGGCAAGCTGTTTATAAAATGTTCCGACAAACAGCAATTCTGTTTTGTTATCATTGAGCATGGATCAGTTTGTTAGTAAAAACACGGGCGTCGCTAGACCATTTTGAACGGGGGATGCACGTTAATTTGCAGACAGACCGTCACGCAAAACGAGTCTACTGTATACCCCTTGTTTTCATCTTCATTCTCAGTTCTTCTTTTTTTATTTTGCAGACAGACCATGATTTTGTCGACAAAACTAGCCAATGGGGAAGTGTGACACACCCCCAGCGATGCTAGTGACTAAACATTCTTGAACAAATGTGAGCAATACATAGTTGTAGTGTCGATAGACCTGTAGTCTGTTGATTAATATTTGGGTTGAAGGAATTGAGTTGTGTCATCAGCATAACAGTGACAAAAAGAGACCTGAGGACGTGTGTATCAGGTTGCTGGTATAAAGAGTAAAGAGAAGGGGCCCAAAT
Organism: Acanthaster planci; assembly: GCF_054643075.1. NCBI lineage: Eukaryota > Metazoa > Echinodermata > Asteroidea > Valvatida > Acanthasteridae > Acanthaster > Acanthaster planci. The sequence goes on from NC_141789.1 coordinate 8,432,092, forward strand.
AAAAACCCTGTGGGACACCAGATGAAATATCAAAGTTTCTAGAAATTTACATCACCCATGACTATCTGTTGCTGTCTGCAACTGAGATAAGACTCAATCCTGCATAGAACAGATCCTCCGATACCGAAGTGGGAAGAAATTATGAACAGGGAGGTTTTCGACTCAAGGGGGAAGTACAGTAATTTATGCGATAATTTTTGCGAGCTCACTCAATGAAAATGCCCACACAGTTTCTTTTTTTTTAAAAGGAGATTGCTAGGCCAAAAAAGGTAGCATGGTGTAAAAATAGGCCAGGATCCACTCCCTGGTTTGGAGGCTTCCATGCATAACTGTACGGGGGTGTCTAAATCTGCTTTAAAGTTTCTGATGGAATGTTATCTGGCCCTGCTGCTTTCCGTTTTTCAGTTTGAAGATTAATTGCCTTCCTGATTTCAGGTCTGTCACAGTTGATGGGGAGATCAGCCTGCTGGCTGGATATCAAGGGGTTCGTTGGGCTTGGTCGATTTAACAGCTCAGTCCTCGAAGTGTTCCGCCCGTCAATTGAGCGGGTCTTCTTTTGCCATGACGGTCTTTCCTTCTTTATCTTTGACCGGCCTATCTGGTATGCTGTATTTGCCTGACAGCTTCCTGGTGGTGTCATACAGTTGCTTCATGTTGCCACTGCAAGCCTCCTCTTCAACTTCTTCAGCAAGACTGTCTACGAATCTCCGTTTGTCGGCCACGATTTTCTCTGTTTGGTCTGTTTTTTTTTTTTACAGTAAGAGGTTGTTATTAGCCCCTTGGCACCCCTTTACATGTAGGACCAGTGGGTTACTCTTCATCTGGCCATCCTCCATTAGCTGGCCTCGCCTCTACCTTTCGATCGGTGTTTGTTTGGGTGGTCCCACCAGTACTTTACACTCCGGCCAGCATAGTAACGTTCTAGGGTTCACTGAGGCGCCCAAGCCCACTGACCAACGACGAGGTGATAACCCGATCAGTGTAAAGTTAGGGGGATGCCATTTAAAAAAAAAATGGCAGGCTTGAGAGCTATAACTTTCGGGGTGGATTTGTTTTGTGTGATTTGTTAAAAATGTAAATGTAATTGGCTAAACCACCGAAAACTGAACAGAAATAGAAAGACTACTGAGTAGACAATAATTAAGTTTTTGTTTGAGAAACTCCGGTAATGTCGGCTTGCCTATCAACAAGCCATGGACTTTGTTGTTTTTCATGATTCTGCGCTGTATTCAATAGGGCATAAGCGCACTGCACCCACGAGACTAACGGTTCGTAGGCGATAACGGTAGGCGTGATAACGCCCTCTGGGGAGGCGGGTTCTTTAACGAAATGTACAACAACGGCTTGAAACCAAGACAACTGCTAATTCTACACACCGCCCTCTACCCCATAGTGTTGAAGGAGGAGGCAATATACAGGAAAAGATCAACGGTAATGCGTTTATGGTAAAAGAATTATACTATTGGGTGACCGATGAATGGTCCCAAATCAGGATGGATACGAGTGAGGATTTATTCAGGTGAGGCAGGAATTTTTTAAAGGATTTCTTCAAGTATTACCTCCAATTGTTTTGTGATGAGAGTTTCACATTCGTGTAACGAAAGAATACTTTTATTTGGTGACACAAAAAGAAAACCAAACAAATCCAAGGTACTAGGCAATTCTCAATTTTTTCAATAAAAAGTCCAAGGAAAGCCCCACAGCCACTTTTTCTAAAACAGACAGAGACCACATAACTTTTCGGTGTATTCAGGCTTCTGTGGTGTCCAGCAGCTTGTCAAGGCATGAGGAAAAATGAAAAAGAACACGTTGAGAGAAAATTCTGACACATTTGGACCATCACACTCATTTTTTTTTTATTTCGTCGGTACGCATTTGGAACTGAGACCACATTTTGTACTACACGCGTGGGATTCCGCAATTCCAGGACATGAGTGCGTACTTTCATTATAGGTCCAAATAAATAATTGCGTGTTAATGTACAAGTGTTCTTCTCGTTTGGGATTAATTCAGTAATACACCCGAACACCACCCACACTGCTGTGTTATGCAGAAAGGAACATGTTTTTCAGAGTTTTACACTGCCATCCTTAACATCTGCCTGAATTTATTTTGAGGGTTTAAGTCGCCCATCAGATATTTAAAAACATAGGCCTAGCGTTGCTTTCATTCTTACGCAACGTCCTGCATAATATTAACATGGTATGAAACAAACTTGTATTTGACAGCCCACTGTATGCTGTGAGGTTGGACATGGCCTTTTTACACCTGGAGGACTCCTCACATCCCATCTACGCCCCAAAGGTGGATCTTACGTCCATTGAGTCCTCAAGGGAGATGCCCTTATTGATCCAGCATCGCCGCGCACTGTGTCATTGTGATTGAATATATGTTATTACTTAACGCACAAACTGCAATGTAGTGTATGATTTTAGAAACAGTCGTTTTTATTCAGGGAGCACATGACTAATGATTGTTCTATACAAATGAAATTACATCAGTCAAGATGTAGCTAAATTCCCGCAATTCGACTTTTCCCTCTACTTTCCTCTGCAGTTTTTCCAAACTTCAAATTCATTTCAGTTAAACACAGTACAATTACCCTCGTAATATTTGCTGTTGAACCTTTGTGGACAATTTCAGTGTCATGAAATTTAGTCCAAAATTCAAATGCAACGTGGTCAGGATTCCGGAAATTGGCAAATTTTGAATAACCCAACATGCACGAATTGATAAATTCTGATAAATCATCATTAAATCGACTCACAATGCAACTACAAGTTTTTGAAAAGAAAATAAGTCTCATTTTTGCGCGTATTTCTCATTTTGAAATATTTCGAACAGATATTGGTGAATCGGGCCAAAATAGAACTTTATTGGAACTTTGTAGCGGTTGCATAAAGTCAAAATATATGAACGGGAATGATGAGAGCTTAATGAAATTTCATATAATTTTTATTGTGAGATTTAATATAAAAGTGGCCTAGCAAGGCACTACATGTATTTGGGCAATAAATCAAAGTACGTCATGTTAGGGGCCGCGGCACGATAGGATATACTCAAAATAATTATTGGCAGGATAAATAAAATGTAGACTTAAAAACTGGTACCAGTTTGTTTCTGTTGATTTATTTACTAAAGTTTGGCTGTGGCGCAGCTCGTGATTAAATTATTTCAAACTTTGATGAAAAGGCTGAAAGCAAATCACTTGTGCTTTGCTTTTCTCCTGAGTTGGACACATTTAATATGACACTTTTCAAAGTTGTTTCTCATTTTTGGTAAAATTAATAAAGCTATACACTAGATCGCTATTAATATAAGAAAAATATCAGTGTTTACAGCTGAAAATAAATTGACATTGATAAGTGTTTATTGATTCAATCCAGTCGAATCACTATCGCCTGAACCGCTCTATTTTTGGTTCATTGTAGTCGGTGACGTAACTAAGGGGGGGGGTGGAGTGCATTGAGTCCCCCACTCGATCGAGGCCTATGCTCGCCGCTAGATTAAATTAGAGAAAGAACCGATCCCCGAAGAAAGACCCAAGCATGGGAAGAGAGGGCCCCAAATGGCCCTGCAAAATGCACCACAGTCACGCCACTGATTCATAGTGCATACGGCCGTGCGGCCGGTGGAGAGTTTTGTCTACATGCAGCAACTTTAAAATGACGCTAGGGTTTCCAACGGTGTTTGGACACCGCTAGTGTACGGCGGATCTAGCATTGTTGCATACAAGCACAGAACTAAATAGCCCAATGGCCAGCTGCAGATTAAGTCTAACAACAGTCCAAAGGAACGTCAAACCAAATCATGTTGATCAACTAGCTATTAATTTCGCCTTTTGACAGACCCACTATTGCGGTTGCTTACTAACAACCCCTCCTTATCAACACCCTGTTTCAAAATACTGATAACCTAAAAGCAGAGTTTTTTGTATGTTTTGTTTATACATGTATATTGTCACTCTGCACGAAGGAAACACCCCCTGTACGAGTCTAAGATGTTGAATGCGGGTGGGATCACGCGGGCAACAATCGGTTGGATCTTTGGTCCGGTTTTCTGTTATCTGGCAAACTGGTGTTTGCCTTGCAGCGCCGCCAAGGCGCAAGGCGGGACGGCAGGGTGGTATGTGATGGAGGGGCTGATCAATTCAATCTCTGAGCACCCACTTGAGTGGGTCTATAGTTGACTGATTGCGGCCGGATAGGCTCCGCGTGTGTGAAGTCTTTTTAAGGGCACAATCGATTTGTATTCCCAGTTTTAAAATCCTGGTATTCCAACTTGACAGAGCAATGTGACACTGAAAAAAATAAATGTAGGCCAATTTTGACGTATCTTAGAGCAACTCCACAATTTCTCTTCTTTGGAGTCGCAAATCAGGGCTTTAACTTTCCATTGTGTGTGTGAGTTTGTTTCTGCATTCAATTGGGGACCCTGAACAATAGAGGACAATAAGGTCCCCGATTGACAGAGGGTCCCCGATTGACAACTGTGTACAAAACATATGGGTGGTCTTCTAAAATAGTTTAAGTACAAACGAAAGAGGAACAATAGGGGGTCCCCAGTTGCAGGCAAATACACACTCACAGGTGTGTGTGTGAAACGTGGAAATGTACATCGTCCTCTTGAGTGTCGGGAGCGGATGCAGATCAAACAGTTACATGTACGTGCATATGGTTATTCATGCAAAGGCGGATACCGAATCAAGTTTTCGGGGAGCAAGAAACCATTCAGGAGGACAATGTACTTCATATCGGAAAAAAAGATGATTCCCTGTAAAGTTCGTTATTCCCAGAATGCAATAGTGTGGAGATAATTTTGAAAAAGATATCTTCATCAGGTGGTTCAATGGACAAAGAAAACAAGACAAATTTCCTCTTGCGTATTCACGATGACAAGCGAGGCTCGAAATAGGTTTGGTGAACCCAGCACCACAATAGGCTGCAATCTGCCATTCCCTCACTCTTCCCCTTTAAGCGGTCAATAATGGAAGTAGTAGATACACATCGTATGGGTTGTACTTTTTTGCCCATTATATTAACTGCCACCGAAAAGGGGACTTGTTTGACTGACGGGGACGGGTCAACAGTGCCTTGTCGAGAAGGACTTCAACTCCCCCACCGGTGTTCTGCGGGGCAACGGCCAATACTGCCGCGGTCTTATCGGCTTGTCTAGTCGGATCATTGTCCCAGTTTATTTTATTAATAACCAGCATTAATTCGGCTATCTGCATGGTCCGCACGTGCTGTCCTACTTTTTCCTCAATGGATTTGTGTTATGCTCACACAGATCTACTGCACAAAGACTTATTGACATTTTGATGTACCGGCCGGCCGTTATTGTTGCCTCGGGTTACATGGGAATATTCCCTCTTTCAATTATTAAAATCCAGATTACTTGTGCCAAATTACACGAGCATGATATAACTATCCCTTTTAATGTTTATAAATAGCCACGCTTTAAGTGTGATTTTTTATTCATTATTTTGTCGTCTATAGTCAACGCTTGAGCGTGACAATCATTGGGGTACAGTGCTCACGAAAGTGTATCGTTTCTCCACGCATGTTTGAATGTGAAAGAAAGCCCTATATAATAAGTTTAGAGCTAACAGGACGTGCCCCTGTTTTAACCATTGTATTAACATCTTCTAAAATAAACCTCAAACTAATTAACCTCTAGTTGGTAGAGATAGTACGCATCTGACGCTCCTTTGAGTACCGCAACGTCTACATGTTGATCGCACTGAGTTTTCATGAGCTTTTCCTTTTCCGTCTTGTAGGTTGTTGGTTGTAGTTTGACGCCATTGCCGCAGAAATTAGACCTATCTTATACCCCTTTGCACAGAGTTGGGCAAAAAATGGCTGCGTCAACAAACGTTGTTCCTTCCAGGACCTATATATTGTGTATTACATCCTAACTGACAACAAAAGTCTTTGCTTGAGTAGGTTGAAACCTTCCAGTTTTACCAAGCACTGAGAAAAATAATTTCATCAAATGGCTGAGGTCGGATAGAAAGGCTGCCACTCGGGGGGATCCCTTACTTTTTGCACCTTAGGCAAGAGGGAAAATTTTCAACAAAAACAGTTTTATGAGATGCCATGTGAGGGGGCTACATGTATGTGGCATCCTACATCATCTTGGGACAGGGTACGTCGCCACCCTCCACTCTTCCTTATCCCAACATTAGGATTCTCAGCTCCTCTGTGTCACGCAGACCAACGTCAATGGTCAATGTACGCAGCTCGCCTCCGCGCCTCGTGGCATGGCAATTCCCTGAGCGGCTCCTAGAAGATGACGTCACGGGCTGCTAGCTCCGGGTGGTCAACACAGTGGCCCGTCACAGCCATCCTCCTTCCCCTGATCTTTGCCGGGATTATATCAGGCCTCCATGTAGTTCGATGTTACTGATGCAGTCTCTGCTGGTGACCGCAGAGCCATGCGCAGCATCCTGTGTGGACACTATCAATGGCTCCTCTGCTGCGCAGTGTGACGGTCCATGACTGAGCAACTGACATAGGGGGGAGGGGGGCTTGAGGTCTTCGCTGAAGTTCGCCTTCCACGTTTTCTTCATCGAGTGTACCACACGTGATGCAAGTGCCCTCCTGACTTTCAGCTCCTCTGTTGAGGCGATTGAGTGCAGCGGTACCCCATCGCCACTAGTGACTGTTGTATCCTCAGCGTTGATGCTCGTGGAGCCCGATCGCAGTGTTCTCTGTTTTTACCGCAAGCGGCAAAATCCAAATTTTTCTGCTGTGTTGGATATTAGGACAATATCGTCGAAGACGTGAAGGTCAGTCGTCTGAACTGATCCTGCTCGCCGACTACGTTTTCGTAAAAATAAATGGAATGTTCAGTCACGGAGCACTCAATAAAAAGTACGTGTTGAGATCATGCTACAATGGATGTGAAATGTCCTTGTCCACCTTTTCTGAAAATTTCTTTCTTTGGCATTTACATATTCCGTTGGCTTTAAGCGCAATGTTCGAGACACAAGACCATTTTTTTCACCTTTGTTTCAACAGCAACCAGTAAAACCGGCCTCCATTTCCTTTGTTCGATTGTCACCAAGTCTTTGCTATTTAAGCATGGAACACGAACTACATGTACATGCATTGGGGTTTGTTTCAACAGACACTCGCATATGAGCTGCTGCAGTCCCCGTTAAAACAACAAATGACACAAACCTTTTTATCGCTTTGCCTTTAAAATTGCTTATTGACATGAAGCTAAAATTACAGTGTTCAGTAGTGCATCAAGAGATCTGGGTTGCACCAGGTCGCCTGCTGACAAATTTTATGATACTAGTGTGGTAAGATGGGATCGAAAAATAATTAAACGAATGTTAAGCTTAGAACATGACACTAGCTGACAGGTTCATCCAACAGCGTGGTGCATTAATGTATAGTGTAGATCATGAAGTAATTGTGCTCAAATTGATGTTTATGGTGAATGTCTGAGTTGGCAGACTAATGCCTTTACTCAAGCATCAACACCCCGTTTGCAGAAAGCTTGCTCCGCCCCTGATGTAAAATATTGATTTCTATTATGAGATCATCAAAGTGTAAAATGTCAAGAATTATACGCATTGTACGGCTGCTCTCGAGATGAGAATCCAAGCACTCTTGTTACATCATTAATCACTACACGCTAAGAAATGTCCCTACGTTTGAAAAATATGCCTAAGCCCTGCAAAAGTCATGCAAAAAGGCCCATGGGAATGTCTGTACTCACAGACCTCATTGACAAATCATTTTTACATTGGTAGCAACAGCACTTGTGGGAATTTGCCAGTAGCACCACAGTAGCACGAATGTACACATTTTTCATGTCGTTTCAGCCACGTGGATAACAACACTAATTTCGAATTTCAAAAAATGACAGGATCCATTTCCAGTCCGGCCGTTGGGTGTACATATACCTCATATGTATCTAACTGAAGGGAATATCATTTTACTTTGATTGATCTCTTTCCGTCGTTCACACTTTGTGCAACGGATGGGGAAATTATTCAACCACACTCACCAGACCGGATAAGGTTCAACATGTCAAAAAAGTGTCAAAATACTGTATCTTTATATTTTTGACCTAACTATGTGGGTCCAGCAATCCCCTGAGAGCTAAGAAGATCCCCTGTGTAAAATGGAAGATGATGTTTAGCTGTCCACACATGAAGATAAAACAGTTTTAATCTTGGGTCTCACTCAACATATTTTCTTTTTGCGGAAATGACTTCGAAAAATAGAAAAGTGCAACTAATCTAGTTCCGTTTTTGACCTTTAAAATCCAAAATGTATATGCCATTTTCTGATGGGTGTATTTTGCGAAGGAAAGAACTAATAAAGACGTTTGGAGAGTCATGACGCATGACTTTTTATAACTGCTAAAGTTTGTCTCGTTTTCCACTGGGACATTAATGTGGCAGGGCGCCGCCACACTGATACAATGACAGCTGTTTTTAATTTCAATTTTTCGTTCACTGTAGAGATCACGATTTCGATAATTTGTTTTCGGGTAGCTGCATTTTCAAATGAAGATTCCAAGACGGAATCCCAAAATGTCCCAAGTGTCTCTTTTACCAAAATGTCCCAAATTTGCTACTGGGCTTTCTTTTAGCCCGATTTCCGGTGAATGGGTGTTTCCGAGTCTTGCAAAATTGGAGTCCTACTGCATCTGGATCTGGTTTCCCTAAAACGGGGGCACTTTCAGATCATGGCAATATATACCTTACCAGTAGCTCTACCGATGGCTTTTTGGATCACAATAGAAGCTTTCGGAACGTGGCAGCTACTGACCAACGCTTCATTGGGAGTTGTCATTGGTCATCTTCCATGGAAGCTAAACCAGACCCGACCAACACTCTATTGAAAATCATCATGGGTCATCTTGAAAGATATTATCAAACCGTGGCAACTTCCTGACAAACGCTTTCAGTATCGAGAGTCGTCTGGTCAATACTGAAAATATTGGACAATGGCAGCACCTAACCAATGAACACTTTATTAACACTTAAAAGCCATATATGATGTCTATGTCATCATATACAGCGACTTAACAGCTCATTCTTGTTTGTGCGTCGTTTTGTTAAACAGAAGAATCAAGAAAGTATAATCGAATTCTGAAAATACACAGCAGAGCCCTTGTCTCAATGAAAATGGTTACTGTTCTCTTCAGCGTGTTCCAGTGTAGCTCTGTCAGCACCTCCTTTGAACGCAATTGCAAATGCAAAATGCGCCTTTTATTATTTCAGTCAGGTCTAGTCATCAGACTAAAGCATATACCTCTGGATCGACGAAAGTAAATAAGGTGAAGTAAAAAGCATCTCCAATTGCTTTTATTTTATTCTAGCATCTTCTTCAGTTTTTAAAATTGTTTTAAAATTTTACTAGTGTTCTGACTTTTGAAAGTATCAATATGTTAGATTGCACCTGTTGGTGAATTCAGCTGGATTAGTGAAAGAGGTTTTTACATGCAAAAAGCCATTCACCTTTTATTTCACATTAAAATAATTGGTCTTCTATTTTGTTCTGAGACACAGAACGTCAAAGCTTGGCTGCAGCCCCTGCAATAAACTGCAATTTACCAGCAACCTCTTGCGCGACAATTAAAAGGCAATCAACACAGATAGCATCATCAACGTGGATCGATTGCTAAGGGTCTTGTTTTCAACCTTTAAATGTGTCATCACCTGGTGCTTAACTCTTAAATAACTGTTAACAGATTTACCCATTAGGCCTATATAGAGGGAGGTTCCGCAACAGACGAGACAAAGGTTGGCTCTTATCGGTCCCGAAATGCCTGGGTAAACATTGAAAGCAATTTGCGAGTGGTGGTAAAATTTGCTCAGCACTTTTGTGTGAGTGAATCTTCAGTCGTCTGCAAAAGACAGTCCATTGCCTGAAGTCTCTCAATTGTTTGTTAAACTTTCTCTTTATTGCCATCTCACTATCGTATGTACCAATAAAGCTACCTAAAATGGACTATCAAATCACTAATGACTGATCAACTCATGAAGGCAGTTTTAAAGTTTTGATTTCGTGGCTATTATTTGTTGTCAAATTCTCCTGTTGACACACTTCTCGTGGTCTTATGGCCTGATAGAATCTGCCCAGTATATTTGTAATGATGAAGTGTGTATACAGTCCATCTAAGCAGCCCCGGGGTTTTCTCTGTGATTGGTCGCCGAAATAAACAATCAAGAATTCTGCACTGCGCACACTATAAAGTTGGATCAAAATTTCAACTTCTGATATCCAAATGTTTTGATAAATTTGAAAACAGCTGGAAAAGACTATATACGGACTCAGTTTGCGGACTCACTTATCCTGGTTCAGGTAGTCACGGAAATCACTCGACCTAATGTTACCAATGATTCACCAGGTTCCACAATAGATCTTATTTTCTGTGGGAATCTTCAACAGGTTGTGGACGTTACCTCCTCTCCGAACCCTGTATCCAGTGATCATCATGCAGTGCATTTTTCACTTAGCGTGCGTCGTTCCCCACCACCTCCGTCAGTCACCAGGCAGTTCCTCTCTTCTCAGCTGGCAGCATTCATCAAATTATAGCCTCCCTTCCTTTGGGGAAGGCATTGTGACCCGGACCAGATGGTATTGGTGTGAGATTTCTGCGTAACAGTGTATGTGTATTGAAATCTGGTGACAGTTGTGATATTAGCAATTATAGACCTCTGGCCCTTACATCAGTTGTGTGTAAAATTATGGAAAGAATTATGTCAACTGCTGTTTTGGCCCATTTGGGGGATAACTGCTTGATTTCTAGTTGTCAGAATGGTTTCTTGCCACGACGATCCTGCGTAACACAACTGCTCAATATTTATCATAGTTGGGCCTCCGTACTCGATGCTCGTAGGCCTCCTAGAATGGATGCTGTGTTTCTGGATATAAAGCTCATGATATGCCTCATGATATTCTTCTTTCTAAGCTCACTACTGGGTTTAACATATGAGGTGCCCTCTGGAGATGGGTGAGAGATTTCTTGGTTGGACGTCTCCAGAGGGTAACTTTTCTTGGCAAAACCCCTGAGTACGTGGTCTGTGGTAAAATCTGATGTCCCTCAAGGTAGTGTCCTTGGACCATTACTTTTTAATATTGTTATTAATGACATCACTTGTAATCTTGGCTCGCCTTGTGCACTGTTTGCTGATGATATTTTGCTTTACCTCTCAATACACACAATTTGGGACGTCTCTCTCCTTCAACAGGATCTTAACACGCTGAGAGTTTGGAGTGACTCCAATGGTATGGCCTTCAATACTTCCAAGTCTAAGATAATGCATATTTCTCGCAGACACAGTCAGTCTCTTCCTCATTACCATCTTTTGGGTGTTCCATTTACAGTTTCGACCATCGTCAAATACCTTGGAGTTACTCTAAACGACCAGTTGTCGTGGAATGATCATATTCACAATGTCACTTCTAAGGCTAACCGTATGCTTGGACTTTTGAAAACTGTGACTTTCAATTCTTCTGTAGCCGCTAAATTATGTTTGTATAAGGCACTTGTTCTCCCTGTCTTAGAGTATGGCACTCCAGCATGGCTGCCTCATAATCAGAAAGAAGTAGATCGCTTGGAAACAATTCAGAAGCGTGCTACGCGATTTATACTTGGCCAAAGACGTGGTGTCATGTCTTAGGCCTATGCCAAAAGATTGGATAAACTTAATTGGTTCACATTGTCCAATCGCCGTAACTATGGCTGTACTTTCTTTTGTTTCTGTGTCTGTTTAATGTCATTAAGAGTGAGTTGTGTAATAGGGTAATCACTGTAAATACTCATCGTTCTGATGTGACTGTATTCAGCCATTTATATGCCAGGACCCAGTCACTACATTCATCTTGCCTCCATCAGTTTCCTCGCCTTTGGTCCAGTCTTCCTGAACATGTTCAGGATTCAATCGTCACTAACTCGATGCGTTCAATAACACACTTAGAGACTGTGTTCTTTTCCCAGATGTTGGGACCTAGGCATGTTTTGTGGAACCCTTGTCTGTAATAAGCCTTTTGTGGATGTTTTTGAGTATGTCTGTTTACTCTTTTCTTGTACTTAGATTTGGTAATTCTTTTATTTTGTTTTCCTTTTGATTTATAGCCTAATTGTATACCTTTTATATATCTGTTTTTTGGTGAATATTTTGATTTCCTTATTTTTTAAAAGTATAATTCTTTATATTATTTATTTTTCATTTTATTTTAAATAAGCTTAATATTTTTAAAGAATATCTTATTTATTTTAGTTCCCAGTGAGACGCGGGGTGACAGGTCCCTGTTAAATTTTAAATTTTAAAAAGGTTAAATTTTACAAATATAATTGTGACAAACATTAACGTGTCATGAAGTAATGAATGAACTGGGTCATTGCATTAATATAGAAAATTCCCCCAATGAGATTGAAAGTACTAAGAGGTTGGGACCCCATCAACACATACATGTACATATGAAATATTACAAAGCAGTTTCACCTGATATGACGGTTAGAACCCATAAACAATAAACCCAAACAATAATGAACTACATGGAATACCAACCCGGTTTCGTAGAATGTTTCCATTCAGTGATTTTATAATCGGTGTAAAAATTAAGTTCCGTATTAGGTGTCCATAGATGATATGATTATTTTCCAATGAATTAATCGAAATAAGGGTTAAAAATCATTGCAGCACAGGCGGTCACTGGGTTTGCAGAGTGCATGCAACGGCGCGCGAGGGGCACGTGGCACGGAAGCGATAACCCTTCCGCGCGTTGCCACGGCCCGCGTGGCAGCGATACAATAGTGTAAACTGTCCCGGGGGAAATGTGCATCTTCGCAGGCAGCTTGATTCATGAGCCCCAGATGATGACTCCTGCAGCGCACAGATTGTGGTGACAGCTGATAGGTGGCCTTGACTGGCCAAGTGATGTCGATTTATCTCAATAATGCACTCGACGACTTTCGATTCGAGAAATTTTGCAATGCCCTCATCACGTCCACCATTGTTGAAAAACTTTTGATTCGGGAGACGATAAGACACGTCACCTCAGGCAAGCTCCTCCGACGATCAACTCAAATATCCATAATGCAATGGCGCTCATTTGAGGAAGTTTACTCAGTTGGTTCCATGTTCTTATAATATTGATGGGCAAACACTTCGCTGATAGCCTTCTCTTCAAATAATCTGACCTATGAAACTGTTGACAATTCGTTTTCTTGTGGTTTCCAAATGGACTATGTATTTGTATGACACGTTCAGGTTGTGAAAAGAAGGTGACTTGACGTCGATCTGTTGAAAGAGCTAATTCCAGACTTGAAGCACTATTTGGAGACAAAAACTTCGAACGTTTCTGAAGACTGGAATTGTTTAGCCAGTTTTACTCTGTGCCTTTGCTGCATAAGGGGACAGTCATAATGAGTCATTAAGAATCTAGGCATACATGATCTACATGTACAGCTTATACTCATTAGGCCGAAATGCAACTACATGTATTTTCAGCCTGTGGGAGTGTGAATGATAATTGAAAGGAATGTGGTCTCAGAGTATAAATATTATGCCGTTCATAACATTGAGTCAGATTAATTGAAAAGTAAACCACTGCTCTCTGTTATGCGTTTCACACATTTTTCCCAAGATACACAAACCTAAGCTCCAATCAAGCATTTTTTATGGTTGGGTTGCCTCGTCCCCTTTTAAACTTAAAGGGTACCCAAGCGGTGGGCCTACATGCTCTGAGCTTTAGGAATGACTTATGTGGTCGGTTAGTCTGCATTGGGCTAGGCAATTATACCGAATGCATACCATCTCAACAACCTAACAATTTGAAGAGTGAAAAGAACAACTCGGATAGAATAATATGACCGTGATGGCAGCCACGTCAACAATCAATAATGATATTGGCCAAAGCAAAAAAAGGCAAACTTTATATTACAGGAAATTATAATTGTCATAACTTGCAACATTCTTCAACATGTTCTAGGCCTTTTTCTCCTCTGACTTTTGGTCATCACACAAAACTGGATTAATACATTTATAGGCTGTCGGGATTCAATTATTTATGCCGCTCAGCGCGGACTGACTAATACACCGGCGTGGGTTAGTGAAATCTCTGAGCAGAACGCCGCTCCGAAACCCCGGCCCCCTGTCGCTGACAGACGGGGCGGCATGTGGTCTGCCAACCGCCCGTGGTGGTAGCCTGCAGCACACCTCATGCATAAAAAGAGTCCTCTTGCTCCAACCATGGCGCTCCATGCTCCAACTCATACTACTGCCGGTGTGATAGATGATCTGTCCTAAACTCACTCATGCGACGCAGCATGAGTTATCAGGGCGCAAATAGGGCCCCCTGCCACAAAGTACAAATCACACCTAACTTTACAAGGGCCTTAGTGTATGACAGGGAGTATTGATATTTCATGAAATACTTTTTTTTTGGGGGGGGGGTTAACAAATAACATTTCAATTTGTTTTGGTTCTTCCCAACAGGATCTCTCATAAACATAACAATGTGCCATCCGTTAATGACATGGTTGGCCAAATGATATTGTTTTACATCCCACCCCGATGCGTTTCTCAGACGAATTTAGAGCCTGGCTGCGTGGTGCCCTAACTGATTTATTTAATTATTTATTTATTTGACCCTCTTTATGCTTTGATTGTCACAACATAATTTCAAACACTACAGCCTCATTATTGAGGGCGCACCTCAAAGGCTGTCTATTGGGTAATAGTTTAAGTTTCTGCCTTGATTTGCCTTTATCGCAACAGGTCGACACAAGATGAAACCACACACCTATCATATTGCATAGCCAGATATTCACCATAAAAGTTCGCAAAGCAGTCAAAAACTCGCCCAAGACACGTCTAGTATATGGCATTGTACAGAATGTTTTAGAAACGCAATCCAAATAATGGATTGGTACATTAAAGTTACATGAGGCCGAACTCAGTATACAGTTGTATCTGAACGAGCTTTGAATTGATGCCCTACTTATATCTCTGCAAACACAGATGAGTGAGCACCATTGATTTTCATACTATTTTTTTTATTAAATGCATCCAAATCAGAAGCACATGCGAGTGTAGCCTCAGTTGTTGGTAGTCAGTGGAATGGCCACCTAGGTCACCTGATCTTACACCCTGCGATTAATTTTCCTTTGGAGACATTTTAAGAGCATTTTTTTACAAGTCCACATGATGTTGCTGAGATATGCACCCGTATTGTGAACGATGTCCACGTCTTGTGGAATAATCCAGCAGTGGTAAGACTTGCTGTCCGTTTTTCGTTTGTTTGTGTGTTCGGTGGGTGGGGTGTTGGGTTGCTTGTTTGTTTTTGTCTGTTTGTTTGTTTGTTTATTTTATTAATTTTTTTATACAACCTGTAGAGAAGGACGTGTGTTTTTTGTTTGGGGTTAATAGTCGGTTTATTGTCACGTTGCAGGGTTTCCCGTATCAGATCATATGCACCCAACAACATATTCAGCACACAAATAGTAAAAAAATGGTGTGTTAAGGAGACACATCATAGAAAAAATCCAGCAGCCTTTGCCAAAAAACGTAACTGTCTTGTGATAGATGCCTGGTAGAATTTTCGAGTTATTTCGCAGTGGGGTTTAGTCATAATTTTGATTACATTGCAGAGTTTTTGACTGGATCAGCATGATAGGATTGAGCTGTCTGTGCTTTAGTCTCCTCTCAAGAGATCGCAACTGGAAATGGTGGAGGTATTTGAACGACCTTGGTCTTTTCAAAGTGTCGATTTTCATTTGTCTTTTATGTTTATACTTGGTGACACTGTAGCCCCATTTTGCTTGGCCCGATTTTCATTTAATATCTCCTGATGGGAAGAAGTCTGAGGGGTTCCGAAACAGATGATAATTGGAAGGGAAATTCACTTTCATAATTGCAGACATAAATTCTGCTGGGAAAAGGTCAAATCGAAGAGCAAATATTCTTTGTCCATGATTCACATTCTAGAGGAAAAACGTCGAGACTTGAAATGAATACGTCACTCACTTTACCTGTCTCTAACACCTGTGATTCAGAGATTTTCTCTTAAACTTTCTTGAAAAAAAGCTTGGATGACGTGCAGTAATCTGTCTGTTGCAGCGTGGCACTAACGCAGATAAATATGCTGTTTCCTGTGCTAAGATATTGAAAGATGGTTATTACTAATATTTACGTAGCTTTATTATCGTAAAAGGAAAAAAAAACAGCTGGTCACCATTTGCAATCTAAACTTTAAGAATAGGGCTCATGCATGGTTGATGGTTACTGAGTCGTCTTTACACCATACCTTGTCGTGTGCATTGAACATATGAAAACACATCGAGCAGCAAGTTGACACTGATATGAATTAAACAGCCAGAAGCTCCTTTTCTTGACTCATTTATGAGCCTGCCAGTGTTCACACTCATGCAACCCAGCTGCATCGTTAAGTACCGGTGAATATATTTGGAAACTGAAATCTGAAGGACGTTTCAAAGTGATCTTTGTTTCGTTTCTCTTAAAGTGTAGCTGCTATGAAATTTTCTTAGACCCAATTTTTCTGCAACTTTACACTCCTCTTGAATGTATGAGAACTCTCTCATGCATCCCTATTTAGTTACATGCATTGAAAAGTGCACTTTGGAACACTTAAAATTACCCATGCTTTCCAGGACGACTGAGGGTGCTGTTGCTGTGATGTCACCCAAGGAGGACATAGTTCAGTGCATAGGTTTTTTTCTGTACAAATTGTTCAAAAGCCACAATTAGTTACTGGAAATGTTTCTGAGAAAGGAATTGAAATTTGCTTATTGCTATGCACGTACACAAGAATGAATGAATCAGGAAAGATGAGAAGAGTTGTCCACCAAAATCTACAAAGTGCAGGACTTTTTGTGTACAAACCAATGTAACATTCAGGTTTTCTTCCTGGAATGACATCACAGTTTTGCTCATGAGGATGGAAACACTCATCAGCATAAAACCAAAAAATGCGTAAAACACCCCATAAGTAGTGAAAAACGTCAAAACTTAGGTTAACTGAGACACAAAGGTGCATTTGGAGAGTTTGTCTCAAAACAAATCGATTGCAGCTGCTCTTTAAGCAACTAGTTGCATGTGTTCAAAATGTCAAACAGAGGAAATGGCCAAATACACCGAACAGTTCGCACACTATTCAAGCCCGAAATGCTTCTGGCTACCGAAAAAGTTTGGGTCTTAACGATACGCGTCCCAGACACGCACGCGCACTTCAATCAAATCACTTGTATGAAGGAAGTCATAATAACGTCCCAGATCAGCTCCGTTTCTTCCGGCCCTTCAATCTATGTACCCTTGGCCTTCACGCTAACTTCCTGTATGTCATGGAGCACTTACGGCTTATCCTGTCCGGTCCGATCGATAAAGCTCAAGCGATGAAATGAACAGCCTACATTTACTCTCGTCAGGATAAACAATTGAGACAGAACAGAAGAACAATGTGCTACACATAGTAGCTCCCAGTTCCTTCCAAGTTTCTTTTCTCCATTCTCTAGTTTGGGACAGGCCTGGCCACGTGGGAGTATACAAGTCATATAGGCTTACCAGTGGCGTAGCCACGGGGGCTTTGGGGCACGTGCCCCCCCCCCATTTCCGGTGACCCCTAAGTAGCCCCCCCCTGAGTAAAATGGATGAATGGATATTGAAAAAGGCTAACAAAAACTTGCGATAAAAAACACACCACTGAAAGCTGGAGCCCCCACTAGACGCTGAAAGCTGGAGCCCCCACTAGACGCTGAAAGCTGGAGCCCCCATTAGACGCTGAAAGCTGGAGCCCCCACTAGACGCTGAAAGCTGGAGCCCCCACTAGACGCTGAAAGCTGGAGCCCCCACTAGACGCTGAAAGCTGGAGCCCCCACTAGACGCTGAAAGCTGGAGCCCCCACTAGACGCTGAAAGCTGGAGCCCCCATTAGATGCAGGTGCCCCCTTTGTGCCCCTCCCCCACTAGTGAAATCCTAGCTACGCCACTGAGGCTTACTCTTGGTGAAAATCAGATCACATTATATATCGAAATCAGTCGGGAATCCAGGTTGGAGTCTACTGGAAGTTGGGTCGGGTCAGATTTTCAAGGGCGTCGTCTGTCAAGGCTGAAGTTCTCAAAAAAAGGGTAAAGTTGGCACTTCTTTACCCTGGCCCTTTCCACCTCGCCAGCATCATTGTAGTGCAGTCTTTCTACGACTCGAGAAAACACACAGCCACGAAGACAAACTTTCACTCACTTAAAATCAAATTTCATTTGCTCACAAATACTTGGACAATTTGGCTGTAGGCACCAGCCAAAGTTGCATGATTGTGGAAGATTAAAAAACTAGTACCAATCTGCAGTGGGCTGGTCAGTGAGGTTTATGGACTGGACCCTGTTTATCCTGTTGGTTAGAATGGAACGATGTGATACTTGGTTGGTGTGGACTGTAGTCAGTAGGATGTCTCCTCAAAAATAATAACATAGAGGGCTGCATGGAGCGCCCTAACGGGACATTTCTGCTACATGTATCTGAATTCAATCACAATAGAAGTACAGATTGTGTACTCATGCAAATCACAGAGGAAAAAAAAAAGAGTTGTCCTCAATGAGAGCACACTGTGCAAGTCCTCTGTGGATCGATGAAGTAGCATCTTCTTCCTGTGCCAAAAACCTAATAATCTGTGGCAACAACAACGGCCAGACTATTCCACAGAGGATCCGCGGCGGGCTGGTTAAAGCGAGTCCAGCCTGGTTTATCTTAGTCCCACCCCCGAGAATGTTATGAATAACTTTGGGCTGATTTTGGTGCCTCGCTGTAATATGAACAAAGGGGTCTTTCAGACGCAAGGCTATCTCCGGAGATAGTCCCGGAGCTAGCTAGCTCCATCTGAAAAGTGTTATCACTGATATCACCTGTCGCAATGCATTATTTGGTTTGCCAAAGAACGAGCTGGGGAAAAAGCTCGGAGGACCAACAGCAGAAAATTCATACTGATGACGTTCATTATGCTCAAAGTCATGTTCATTTTCATGGCCTTGGCAAATGCCAGAGTAAACCCATGCAAAAAATTAAGGGTGGTTAACGTTATTCAGGATCATGAAAGCACGGAAAGCTTACGGCTCTAACCAAATTCATGCCAATTTAAAAGCAACTATTACATGCCCTCTTTGTGTTTTAAAATTGTCTGCTTTCTTTACTTTGTTTTACAGAAAACAACTCCAAGGATATACTCACTACCATTTCTTTTTTTACATTTCTTCAGGCCCAACGACTGCACATCGCCCCTTTACTCAGACCGCTGTAATGTTGAGCTTGCTATGGTGAAAGGCTAATTGATTGTGTAACTGATGTTTCTGACTGATTGACTCACGAGTCATATATAGCTGCCGACTCATCTGTGTGTCTTGCCTGCATTCGGCAATCCCCGACGGCCTGAACTAATACTAGGAAACATTCCTGTTGTGAAATCCCTGTTGCTGCAAATAGTGATTGGAAATTAGTGTGCCGCTAGGTTAGCTTGATTAATCACAACTGTGATGATTTCGGGAACCAGCGACAAACTTATCATTTAATTCGCATCAGGTATAGAATGGAAATATGAGCAGTGTACAAGGCCGGTCAACACGCGAAAGCTTCGTATGTGCCATTGTTCACGGGGTGGGTCGGACACAGCTGCCTTTTTATATGCCATATATTTATGGTTTGCATAAGTGCCATTTATAGTGCTTTTCGAGAGAAATTACATGTATTGTCATTTTCGGGAGGCGCTCCCGACTTTTTTCTTTCATTTCTTGTTGAAAAATCATGGATTACATTCACTCAAACATTTGTGCTGTTGCAGTATTTGTTTGGAACTGTGCAACTATTTGTGAACTTCCAACTGTCTTGCTTGAGTTTGTTTTGGGATTAATAGCCTGCATTTAAGCCTCACCTTTATGCGATCTTGTTTTATAATTGTGTAGGGAATCGCATGTATTGAGAGTAGTTAGTTTTTATGTTTTTCTCTTTTTGTGATGGTTGGGGGCTCCGTACTCTTTCTTTGTGGAAAGAAATACAAAAATTAAGCTTTGCAACACCTGCCATACAAAAGGTTACTATGTCTATTCTAATTCGAGTACTATATGAAACGTAGTACTTGGTTATATTTCTTTGACAAATTAAGTAGGGGTATTGTGTTGTCATGTACAACAGTTCTTTGTGAATTTAGATGAATCGTATGTGCCAGCCAAAAGTGCCAAAATTATTTTAGAGAAAAATCACCTATCATGTAGATAGTTATGTTATACTTGTACATGTATGTGTGCAATAACTGGCCTTGGCTTTGGAGACTTCGGCCCAGCCTCGGCCTCGAATGGCAGTGACTCAGTCTTGGCCTTGGCCTCGGAGACCCGGGACTCGGACTCGGCCTTAGCCTTAAAGGTTGGAGACTCGACTCCAATACTGATCGTTTGATTTTAGAGGGCTATACATTAATTAAATTCGGTTTTTGACCCAGGAAAATTCATCACGCGAATAGATGCGGAAGGACTGTGGAGTCACCAGCACTAGAGTGAAGTCGCGCATTAAATGCATTGCAGAATTGGACAAGTGTATACAAGTAAATATGTTTTCACATCAAATAAAATAATTGTCAAGTCAATGACACTGCCAGCAAAGAGTTCATTACACCAAAATTAAGGTGAATATTGATATAAATTGATCCAAAAGTAATTAGCCCTAGGCAGCAGATCAAATACACGAAGGTACCGCCCCCCCCCCAAAAAAACAAGATGATACCACCTGCTGTATCTATGCACTGTGGTGCTCACCTGTTACTTGGCATAACGTCAATATGGAGCCATCTTAATCTCTGAAGTGTCTGAGACTAAAGAGCAAGAGCTTGTTTTGAGGGACCTTAAGACTAAGACCCCCCTGACCTTATAACTGCCTTCGCACTGCATACAGCTGTTTGATTATTCTAACTTGTTGTTGGGAGCTGATTGGAGAATGTAGGTTTTCGAATTTACACTGAAAATGTTCTGAGTATGTATAATGCACTGAAAATGTAAAAAAGGAAAAAGAAAACACATGGAAGTTGTATTCGCCTTTGCTCAGTTTAAAAAAACTGTTTACGATCTGTTGCTGGAAGCTTATGAAAATTTACAAAATTATTAACGGATACATACATTGTACAGGTTTCCTCAACCCTAGTAGGTTCTAAATGACACTTCACAACGTTGGTTGCTTGTTCTGCACAAAATATAATTTGTCAGTGATGTCATCCTTTCTTCCGTATTGTAATTTTTTTTATTGTAATTATATACTCATACATATCAATATTATACTGGTACTCTACAGTCCTATTGAACGCCGATGATGTGTAACTTACACACATTTCCAGTGTTTTTATGGTAGGCCCATATCCGACAGTTAGAATATTATGACTTAAAGTTAAAACTTGTCATTTTTATCCAGCCAAACACCAGAAACAACGAAATGGTTTGATTCTGAACACAGCTACCCCAGTGACAAAACAAAACAAACAAAAGACCCTGCCCTTAGACACGCCGTGCTTTTAGTCTATTCGCACGTATTAATACACGCCAGTCTCACAATATAACCCGTTTAGATGGGGGGGGGAGTGGCGTAACTAGGATTTTACTTGTGGTGTTTTTTTTAGGGCAAGCTTTTGTTGGCCTTGTACAAAATCCATTCATCCAGTTTTTTGGGGGGGAGGGGGACCTGGAGGGCACTGGGAATTTGTGTATGGGTGTGTGTGGCAATTTAGGCTTTACGACATTTAAAAGAGGAATCTCAAGTAACCAGATAGTGTAAGAATGCCACCTGCCAATACTTCGATTGCTTATTAATCCTTCAAGAACGGAAAAAGTAACCCACTGATTATTATGGCACCGATAACAAAACTGTAAGTCACTTGTCAATATTGCGCAATATATCGGTAATAGAAGTCTCAAGTAATAGTATCTTTCGGGTTCGGATCACCATCTCTACATTACAGTGGATTTTCTTGGGTTCGGGGTGCCAACACTAACAGCAAGGACGGTGGTCACAGTAGGCCAGTTCAATAACACCTGTTTCAGACAGGCGTTCGGGATTCGCACCAAACCAAATTAAAAGCACATTTTGAATTAACTACGGCAAAATTTCGACGTCTGAAACAATTAGGAGCGACCAGGCATGCTAGCAGGGGAAAGATCGACACTTTGCGGTGCTCAGAACTACATCTAATTTACGTGCACATGCGCATGAATGGAGAGTGGAGGCAACAATCTTGAGCGGCCGATTGAAAATGTACAGTGACACAAATTTTAACGTCATTTTCTCTCAGCTTCTGAATCTTTTTCAATAACTGTCTTCAGAAAACCCCCTAAATCATTGTACATGTTACTTTCTGGTGAGAGGAATGTTTGAAGAACAAACAAAAAACTTGAAAAAAATTGTTCTTTCGAAGCGCACGAGGTCGAAAGAAATCAGCAGGGTTTCGTTCTGTGTGAACTGTAAAACAAACCATTCTCGGTCAATTCATTGACGTAAAGTGGCGAAACATCTAACGTTAGAAGGATAATAATAGTTGTTGGTTTGTTTGACGAATGCCATAAGGGAGTATCTGTGTTATTTCCAAATAACTTTCCTTGTTTGAAGCCCTTTCCAGCCTGATTCACCTTTTAAGGTTGGCGCCTATGTATACACGTACAAGTGATGCATAGTACCCTGGAGGACAAAACGAGCTAATTGGACATGGTTGGAAAGGAGCCCTGTTAACTTCTTCAGACCTTGTGCGCTCAGGGAGCTCGAGAACGCAAAGATTGTTTTTCATTTAGTGCAGTGTCAGATCCTTTTAGACCGGAAAGAAGTATCTATAATGATTTTAAAGGATTTTCCGAAGACAAAAGTGAAAAACAGCAGAAGCTGAAAGAAAATGACGTTGAAATAATGTGCCTGTACATATTCAATGGGCCGCTCAAGCTTGTTGCCCCACTCGCTATTAATTTTATGCGCATGCGCACATAAATCAGAATTTATCAGCGAACTGGTCTATGCCTCAGAAGCCTGCCTCTCCCACGTGCGCCTAACGCCTCGAGGGACCTACCAGAGTTTTTCGTCCAGTCAGCATTACGTGGACCTGGTCCGGTAGCCCTAAAGCGACTGTGATGTCCCCGTGTGTCATCGCTCGCAGCCAGCAGGAAATCCTTCATTCGGAAAAAGAAAACCCAACTATTGCTCAGTCCGGAAACATTGATAACGGCTCTTAATTGAAATATAGAGTTATTAAACGCGTTCTTGAGTGATGGCAGGCTTTGCTTGCCTGTGCGCCAAGCTGACGCCGGTGGGTGTTATGCGTTTAGGACAAGCAGGGCCACGTGTCATACTGGTAAAGGAAGCGAGAAAATACTTGTGAACCTAGACGAAAGTTTGCTGACTGAAGAACTCATGGATCTTCTGAACAAATAGCAGTTCGTCATTCTCGTTGACATATTCGTCGTTAGAAAACCCGTGATTTCTTTTACAACAATGATATAGGCCGTTTTCCAATACTCAACGTCGTCTCTGTCTCAGGCTTCGTCTACGAAACCAATCCCCGATTGTGGGCATGAAGCGTTTAAATTAAATTGAAAAGGTAATGTAATGTTTGGCTCTTTTGCATCTTACTTGATGTTTTGTGGCACAATCAGGCTTACCACATGTGTATTGCGTTTGCAACTTCAAAGTCAGGTAGTAAAAAAACAGTTGAAGCCTGAGACGAAGCCGAAGTCGAGTATTGGAAAACAGTCCTTATTGCAATCATTGGCCTACAACGATCATGAAAGTTATAAAGAAATATTGGTCTTTACCTAGGGAACGATGTTCATGATAAAGATGCCTACATTGTATATCAAATTCACGCAGAATCTTACATCAGACTGGTGTATTTATGGTTTTAAAATTGCTTTCCCTTTTTAGCGATATTGCAAATATTTCAGTCGTTGGGAATTCCGGAAAATTCTTCACAATCCGCTTCAATGTTTTTGCTCATCACAAAAATGGCTGTTTGTGGGTACATGTGTGTGTGTGGGGGGGGGGTTGATTCGATAGTCCATTCCTCCCTCAAATTTGGGCGGGGGGATATATACCCCCATCCCTCCCCTCGCCAATTTACGCCCATGGCCATTACCATAATCCAAACAAGCTACTTAATACGATAAACAAAAACCCAAAAAATGCAGAAAAGTATGACGAATAATTATTGTGCACAGAGCTGTGGAAACATGGCTGTTCTGCCTTCAGATGACATCATGATTCGGCTCATGAATATGGAAATTTCATTAGCCCAATAACCCAAAATGCTGAAGTTTCTTCCTTTTACTGCAACCAAGGAGATGGAAAGTCAGAGTAATATTGCATGAAAGCTTTCCTGTTCGGATCATGAAAATTATATTGAACGTTTCCTCTAGTACCTGAGAAGTGAATAAATAAGAGAGAGCGTTCACAGTATTTGTAGTTCAATCAAACATTCTGAGAATATGGTGAATTCCTCTTTGTTAAGCCAGACGTAGGCCTATGTACAAGGCTTATACGTACCACAGTCACGGTCATATAGGAAAAAAAACTACTCACCATGCCACCATATCTGAATGCACAGGTGTGGATTTCCTCCATGATCTATTCGATCACTGGGGGCATTTAGTGTTGTGAATACCGTGGCCCAAAGCTATGGTTTACGACCCAGTCCTATCATGCGGCTCACTCGTTCAAAGCCATGCTCAATCCCTACATTGGTCGATTACCAAAAACGTTAAGCCACAGATAAAATGTTCAATTTCGGCGAAGCTCAGAAATTTCGAAATAATTTATGCATGCCAGCTTTCTTTGATAAGAATCCTCTCTGTCAGTTACATCCATGGTGTTTACATTCCCAACAATCAGTATGGTTGTAACTGTCTCGCCATGTTACATCCAACCTTGAAGGTTGATTGGAACTATACTTTGTGAAAACAAGTAAAACGGCGGGAGCTAAAGAAGATATAAATTATACGTTTTGCAACAACGCCTCTTTTTTTTTAGTTCATTGCAAATAGTCCAGCTGTTTTCACGGTACTCTCCAGTCTAAGAACTTGTTTACCAGCAGTCTTGCATTAGACAACCTTGAGAAAGAAACGTGCCGTCTCCTCCTGAAATAAAAAAAGGCCCTCCCCTTGCAGTTCACTTAAATGAGCCTGTTAATCAACCCCGACAGGACTAGATAAGGGTTTAGCAACAATAACTTCCTAAGAGCGCATAACAGGAAAGCAACCCATTAATACAGGGCTTGAATCGCGTCCTCTTCACTCCATCTATTCCCGGCCGCATTGGCATAACAACATGCGCTGTGAATTTACAGCAGGGGTACCAGGCTTATGACTGAGCCCCGGTGAGCTATATAGGGAGAGTGTACTTGATCAGGCGAGCGGAATAATCTTGGCGTGCTGCATAGTGTCCAAACTGATAGAGTACTTCCTTTTGACTGCTCCATTGAGGAAGGGGCCGTAACCAATCAGCTAGTAATTAAAACTAGCTAGTAATTAAAACTCGGGGAAATTGGAGTAAAATAACAACTCTGCCCATTGCAAAGTTCACGTATCATATCGTTTGCGGTTCCATCATTTGGAGTTTAAATATACAACCAAGATATCCTTCCTCAATCAGCGTACATAATGGAAGATAACAACGGCTCTCATAGGGAGTTACAGACCTATAGAAAGAAAAGCGTGAACATCCCACTTATTCTCAGTTCCGCACACTGATTTCCTAGCTGAGCCCACAGCATTGAACATAGTTCGCAGCTCTTGATTTTGAATTTTCACCACTGATTTCAGTCAGTAATATTTCTTTTCAAGACATTAATATTAGGGGTGTAGAATGCTTGTTATACCTTGTGGTCAGACCAGGTTTTCAGGAATCAGTAAATACGGCCTGATCAAAGTACACAGAAAATGAGTCAGTGTTAGAATACTGCTGAATGCATTGCTCCTTTTTTCCTATTTATATGATCTTTCATAAGAATGATTCTAGCGGTTCCAAGCAGGAAAAGAGAGGGCATGTTTTTAAAAAGCAACTACAGCGCGTATGTTTCAGCAGGAATTGTTTCAACTGCGCATATCCCATTTTGAGAGAAATTTGCATACGTAATGAGGGATAGAGATATGCAGTCATTTGGAAATGTTTATGACCACCTATACAAAATGCAATAACCTGAAGAATGACCAAGCAACCATGGCATCTCATGTTTATTTGCCACGTGTAACCTTAGTGTATTGGTTAAACAGATTTTGACTACATTTCCATGATTTGAAATAACAGTCTAATATTTAGTGTGCCTTCCTTTATTTTTGATTACCAAGACTGGCTTTATTTTACCCATGCTGCCTTACAGACAAAATATCATATAAAACCTTCCTTTGGAAAAAATATAAGACGCTATACACTGATGTTATGCACCACTGTAAACACTTGTTCAGCAATCATTCAATGGGACAATGTATAATGCAGGCCGAGTGACAGAAACACCAATAAAATTCCAGGTGGTCTTAAACTTTTGCAAATGTCTGTATAGTGCCATGCAAGCAGCTGTTTAATTTCATGACTGTGTCTTTCGTTACTTTTTGGAAATAACAATATCACACCAGAAACATTTTCATGTTTGGCTTAGGCAGTATTCCTAACGTATTTTGAGAATCAATAACAGAGTGGACAAAACTAGTGATTTTTGTCCAAAGCTCTTTTCATGAGCAATAGTGTGTTTTTTGTACGATTTTTGAAGGTTTGAAATGAAGAATTCGACTTTTTCCTGAAATTTTCAAAAGTGAGCTGTGGTGGAGAAAGGTGTGAAGGTTTCCGATTTTTAAAAAGTTTTTGACTGGATTTTTTAATCTTCCCAACTGAACGCATTTTCATATGGACCTTAACTCACTACCGAATACGTTAATTCCAGCCGAGGTATGCCGTAGCGTGCATTATTCATTAATTATTCAGTGCTTCACGACTGAAAGACGCAGACAAAAGCATGTGAAAATCACAAGAAGTTCATTATTGAAACCGTGGTTTAGTTGCCATGATAACAATGCAAGAAGGCGTAAAACTTCATATTTAATAAGCCAAGCGTTAATTGTATTAAACATGTGAACCACAGTACGTGTACAATGTACACTGCAATGCATAAGATACGTCAGGGCACACGTCCAGTGCAGGTAATTTTAAGTGCGTATCCAGTATTGGTCTCAGTGGGGTGCTATGCACGGTATAAGTGGCTGGACCGGTTTTGTACACGTGTGATACGTAGATCGCGCTGCGCAGACAGTGTCTAAAATAACTCATGAAAGTCAAACAAAAGAAAATCTAGCTGGATACACTTGACTGTAATGTATATTTTATATTTCGGTCTGTCATGTGCAGTATTTTGTTCTGTGAAAACGTCTTAAAATGAGATATTTTATGTAAAAAAGAACAATAGATCGGTTGAAAATGGAAATAATTCACGACCTTAGCAACCACTGATAAATATCCCATTCATGTAGCATTTCTTTTCAGGCTAGGATTATGTGTTTTTTAATCAGTTGAAGTCTTTTTGAGCATATAAACAGAGTTTCAATGCAATTATTTTGTAAACTGAAATTATAATAATTATAGTTATAATAATCATAAGATTTACCGAAGACGAAAATGAATTTTAAAAAAAGGAAGCTGAGAGAAAATGACGTTGAAATTTGTGCCACTGTACATGTTAAATGGGCTGCTCAATGTTTGTGCCTCCTCGTGCCATTTTTGTGCATGCGCACATAAATTAGAGTTTATTAGTGGAAGGGTCTATTGGAATCACCATTCGGTTTTTGAGTGCAAGTTGTGCCTGCGCACAAGCTCACCTGACAAATTTCTTTGCCGGTAAGGGTGCACTCAACTCGCAATGAATGGCATTTATGGCAGCGGTTGAGGCACAGAAATTGTGTTTTATCCAAGAAGGTTGAAAACCTTGATGTATTGCCAGTTCGCTCTTCGAGTGATAATTTCAAGGGAAGTAGCGACCGACTTTTCTTTATGTAACAGTTCACATGCTTCTTGTTTTTGCCTGGTGAGACTTCAACCTAGTGACTCAACCAGCTCAGCAGACTGCACAGTAAGCCCGTTCGTCCATGCCCCCGCGTAGGCTTATAGACCTAAGTGATTCTCTGATGACCTGAACGAAGTGCTGTTAAGAGAACACCTGCGTGTGAAGGTTTCGAGACAAGCCAAAGACCACCTCTTGTCAGGACATTGAAAAAAAAAAGATTCTGTGGCTCGTAATAGGGTGATGTCATTTCCGCGTAGTAATGCCAACTCCATCCAAACGACAGAGAAAGTAAAAAGGGGAAACTTTATGTTAATCAAATCCTGCTTGTTGATTGATAGTAGAAGAGTGTTACAGCCATCAGCAACTTCATCTGCTGATATAATTCTTAGTTCATAAATGTAAGTGCTTTTGACAAAATGTTTTACACCCCCTTCCGTCTTACGACTTGTGCACTTCATAAGTGTCGTTCTTGCTGGGACGATGCATCCTGATATATTGGGATAAGGTCTGCCATGAATATCTTTGGGCAAAGTGTTGATTTGGCTCAACTTATTTTGAAAGATATACAATTCTGTAAGTCTGGATACATTCGACAAGATAGTACTTCGGCATTTTCGAACATGCTGAAAAAGTGCATGTGTTACTTGACCCTTTTTACGACAGTGATTCACCCAGGGTGTTGGCAGGTACCTAGGAGTAGTCTGTGATCTTGTTTTGAATTTGTGCCAACTAAGTGACGGTCGCGAGGGCGTGTCCTCCATCCATCGCCCTAGCATGATAGTACTTTGTTATCTTAGGAAAAATTCCGATACCAAAAAACCATTGTGTGTGTTTTCCTTCCTCCATGGTAGAACTTAGCATAACACCAAGCTTTGCGTGCATTGAGTTGATATTTCATCTCCCCTGGTCCAAGCCAAAACGAAGCACCCATCATCGAAGCTTGTCATTTATCATATTAATTTTCGGCAGCTCAATCCACTCCTCCTCCACCCATGATCCCCCACAGGTACATGTTTACACTCCTATAAAGACCACACTTCGCCACTTGAACAACCGTCAATTGGTGGTGCGATAAGCTTGATCATTTATTTCGCGGGCGAGCTGGTGGATGGAGGGCCCAGGACGCCAGGCGCTATGGCGCGAAGAATAGACCCGTCTGGCTGGGCTATCTCATCACCGCTTATTCGCCGGTTGGTTTGGAATGAGACCTATTGGAGTGTGGTGGATGATGAAAGGGCCCAACAGGGGTTATCAGGTAGACATGACGGCTCTATCGTCCGTCAAAGCTCACGTGAATTATTGTAACTTGTATCAATCTAATTGTATTGTCATTATTATCAGACGATTTCACAGACTTGAACACATAATATTAATAATGGGCGGAGTAAACGTATGGATTGAGCACATTAACAAATGCCAGTATGAACATGGTCTCAGTTTGGTAAATAAAGTCATTAGAAAAAAATGATGAAATCAGAAAATTGGGTTTGACTGAAACATCAAGAAAGAGCGTATTATTTTACCTGTAAAATGATGGCATACTGAAAAAACACGCACAAGATTTGCAGTTGACCGCAGTATGTGGCAAGATCTGAAAAGAGCGAGACTTAGCAGAAATAACTAAAATGGAAGAAGGGTAGCATGCTGTCGGAGCCGGTATGGGCATGCGGATGTATGCATGTCAACTGTCATCCAGCCAGGGGCATATGGGTACAAGTGCTCGTATGAAGACTTCTGCTCTGTAGAATAGCCGTGCAACATGGAACGTCTGTAGACGGAACACTCAACTAATCAAATTGGCAAATGGAAAACAACATCAACATAACATAGAACAACAGTTTTTCAATTGTCTGAGGTTTTTCTTTGGGGGGGGGCGAAGCAGATGAGAAAATTGTTTCCAACACTTTTCCCTTACTGATAAGGCAGACACCACAGCATGGTTCTACAGTTCTCACAACTATTTTAGTCTACCACAGATATCCACAGCATTCTTGTTCGTTTTTCTCATGGTTAAAAATCGCAAATTTATCACCAGGGTTTCTTTATAACGCTGACAACTTCCAAAATGATGTACCGTGGAAATACCCGGCTTTTTGACATCTCGTATATGTGAACTAGACAATGTGTGCGAAGTGTGCATTTGTGATCTTAGTAAACCAAAAAAAAAAAAAAAAACCCAAAACAAAACAAAGAAAGGTAACTAGAGCGGGGCGCACTTTGGCCGCTTTTCTCAAACAGTTTTATAAACTCAACTGATACCGTCCTATTTATTCCAACCAATGTATGATATGCACTGTATCCGTATCTCTCATTTTTTTGTAGTCGGTGGAATAGAAGTTCTAGTTTCTGGAGTGGTTTTTGGCGACAATGGGCACTTGTGGTTATGAACGGAGTAATCGACTGGCAAAACATCGTCAATTAGAAAGAGCAAAGACCATTTTGATAAGATCGGGAGCCGCGGAGCCCAGCCTAATTCGGTGTCTATGAAAGACTTATTTAACACAAATCTGTGGGGTCTGTGTTGATGGTGTCCACGTAGTACTATCCTCATATTATCTTTCAAATTAAGTCCAGTGCACTTTAAAAAACCTTGTTAATTCAAACTTACCTTTTATAACGTCGACTTTTCTAAGCAGAGTAACTGTACACACTTGTGCTGAAGTCTGTCCCCTACAAACATGGTCGTAAATACCGGGAGGGTGGTGGTGGTATATCCCCCTCCCATTTTTTTGGGGGGGGGGTGAGCTACTGAATCACCTCCCCCCCCACTTTTTGTAGTGAGAGAAAAATAAAGCTGATTGTGAGGTCTTTATGGACTTCCCAACGACTAAAGTGTATTCAATGTCACTCAAAAAAGGGAAACAATGAAACAAGCCATAAATATGTCATTCCGAGTTAGGAATCTGCATGAATGTAATACATAATTTACATCACTACAAAAATATCAAGAAATAAAACAACTGAAAAATAAATCAAGCTTAATATAAAAATGTTATTATTTGGTGATGCATTACTTTGGTGATACCCATTATTTGTGTGTTTGTTTGCTTGTTAATTTCCAGTTGGTAGGAGTAAACTTGAGGGTTTGGGGGATCTTTCAAAAGAAGAGCAGTTTTGCAGGCTAACCTTGTCACCGTGGATGATGTAATAAGCTTGCAATAACGCAAACACGGCGGAAATGTTAAGATACTGTAAAGAGTCTGATTAGTTGAATGCTTATTAGTCCGACCATAAAATGAGAGTCACTCTCAACAAGACCCATATAATCGGTAGTTCGGATGCAATTTTCTGAATCTTAAGTGGGTTCCGCCAAGGCAGAGCTATATGCTCCCCAGAGGCAAGAGACGAAGGCAACGTCCGCATGGTACTGTCTACTGTCAAAATAAAAAAGTTGTTAATTTGCCACCTCAGAGCTTCAAATATTATTCCCCTGAGAATTAGTCTCTTACCACAGATTCTCTTAATTTCATTGACATCTGGCTGTCGAAACAAAACAACCATAGAGGATGGACACAGGAGTTGCAATTCTGGCACTTCAAAGTGCTCAATGATCGACGCCACCGAGTCAGACGAATAATAGAAAACAATCCAAAAATGCCTGATTACTGCCTGCATCTTGGCCGGACAAGCGGGGCCTGTAATATCCTGTCAATACTTGCGGTGTTTTGCTTGCAATTAAATACAAATTATTTCTTTGACCAGGAAATAGAGAGAGCAAAATCCCTGATATTAGACCTACTTTTAGCATCGTGAATATATATTTTTTTAATTTTGATACACTGTTCCATTACCCATGTAAATTTGTAATTTTTTCTCCTCCCTCCAACACATCAGTTTTCAAAGACTTGGTACCAATTTGGCTAAGGCTGGCCAACAAAATATTGACCACTTCTGGAAAGCTAAGTACATAAAGAACAAAATGCGCACGGGCAGTGATCATGAAATCTCGTAAAATACTCTTTTGTAGCAATGCTGTAATATAAACGATCCAAACAAAACACAAAGTCTTGTATACAACGGGGCTATTTATTCCCAAAATCACTCCAGAAGAAAGCGTTCATTAGGGGCAATGACTTCACTTGTACATTACATTTAAGGCACACAGCGTAATACAAGCAACCGCGCAAGCATTAAATTTGATGTTGTTATGAGATCATACCATGATCAAAGCATGAATGTTCGATGTCCTGCACCTCAGCACAGAAAGTGATGAGGATTACTCGCGAAGAATTGCGGCGGCGATCATGGGTACAAAGGGATATCGTGGTTGTAATACAGAGGGTGCGTAGCCAGCGCACGCTGTGCTCTGGCTATGGACATACCGGGATTGCCAGAAAGCGTTAATTGGCCAGATGTTAGAGCCCGGGCAGTTCAAACTCCTTCTGTATCCTTCCTCCATGAAACAACTTTTATCATTCGGTATATGAAACAGCTTGGCCGACAAATATTTCGTAAGATCAGCTGGCAATAAATTGGAGTAATGTATGTCAGCCGGTAATCACATTGACAACAAGTTGTAAATTTACATAATTTATTCACCATTATAAAACTCAAATTGACACAGAGTTTCTCCAAAATTATCCAACCGTATACTGTTATACTTATTCGACAGAGATGTCATTTTATCATTTTTATAGAGAACTTCAAATATGTGGAATGTTCTCCAGATTATGGTTTTAACGTGAATAAAAGTTACAATAAATATTGTTCCAGCTCAGGACAAACTGCAAAACATACAGAACAGAGGAGGTAGGGCATCGAAATCGCCCAAACGAACACACTACAAGTAATGTACAATCAGCCCTATAAAGCCAAGATCGGGATTCATTAAATAAATTCATTCTTAACTCAAGGAAAAATATTGTTCACAATTATTATAGATAATCAACTGAAAATATGAAAAAGAAAGACGAATGTCACCTTTTGCCATGCGTGCGATACTATATAACCGAGAAAGAAAGACAGAAACATGACACTTTTAATTATGAAAAGTGTCATGTTTCTGTCTTTCTTTCTTTAGATTATTCTTCACAGAATGTTGCGGCTGGATTATCCACAGTAACTGGATTTGTCAAGTTTAGGGGTGACTTTGATACATTTCACAATTTTTTCCGAAGTGTATAAGAAACATCGAAATTGCATGGTTATTCAAACCATTCACGTAAACTTACGGGACCAGTGAAAATATCGAACTACGTGAACTGTTTTCGAACAGACCAAATAAAGAAATGTAATATCAAATTATACTGCATTCCACTGAATCCAGTTTTTTGCTGCGATATTTTGGTGAAAGGGAACAGTGATTTATATCTACAAAACATATGGAGCAATCTCAGGTTGATTTCTCATTTCTACCCATATGCCTTTTTTCCTGTAAGGCAGCTAGACCTTGGATGTGAGAATGAAGATGCCTATTCGTTTTGAACACGAAACACTTGCACGCATACGTTTAGGGGTGTTGATACTTTTACTTCGTTTGGGAAGGGATTATACACCACTGATAACAACACTGAGAATAATCTCCCATTCATATCTAACAAAAAAACAAACAAAAAAAACACGACGGTTACCATTTCGGCAACTTCTTTAGTTCGGAATTGCCCCGAAATGTAACGTCTGAAAGAAACCCAATCAAGGTACAAGCAACCTTCCAAAGAATTGAATTTAAGAATATCCTTATCGATGATGTCAGAAGCATATCAGGTCCAGTGATGATTTATGGAAGAATGATATTACTTCAATTAAACCTGACTCCAGTCAGAGCAACGAACGAGACACACAAATCTTACATATAAATATCCGAAATTTAAATAGACTAACTTTTACCAACTCTAAAAGGCAAAAACTTCAAATCATATGAACAAGCTTTACAAAACCGAGTCCATTTGTTGCCGACCCTGAAGAGTTCATCGATGCCAAATAACAACTGTTGGAATGGTCTAATGCTCTCTTCCTGAAGAAATGAATGATTGGAGAATAAACTCAGCAGGGTATAATAAGAGACCATTCAAGCGCTGCAGGTTGATGAGTTGTTGATGTACATGTTTAACAAGGCATTGATAGCATGAAGCCCTCAATGCCACCTTGTTGGACTGAGTGAAGACTGTAGCTTGGGCTTGAACATGTTAATGGCACACCGTACATGTGCATCACTGTCAAACGTAGAACACGGCAACCAATATAGCTGAATTAATAGGTAACAAGTGCAGAAGCAAATGTGTTACTGCCCCGTCTAGATCATCGTTTCCTCCCGTTTCCACTTGAGCTCCATATTTCAAGTTAACTTCTAAGAGTTTAACAGTTCAGGCCAGTAACAAGATTCTTTCATCATGCCTCTTTCTCTTCTAACGACTCCCCTTCACTCCCGCCCCCGTGTGAGAACGCACAGGCTGCGCCGTTGGGGAGTACTTGTTCTCGGCTGAAGTCATCCCTTTCCAAATCGCGAGGGTTCTCGTGAGAGTCTGTGCAGTTATCGTCACCCTCCCCTTTTCCTGTCGGAACCTCCTGTGTAAACAGAGAGAGGGTTAAACTGCCATCATAAAAAAACTACGGCAAGGCAATGGGCACCATTGGCTGCCCTGTTCATTTTTTTTTCAATGCACCTCGATGGTGTGGAATGGCTAGCGGACGACAAACGCCAACAATGATATCCCGAGTATGAATGCACGTAAATCCTGGGGAATGGAGGTATATATCCCCCAGACCCCCATTTTTGGGGTTGGGCGATTGACCCCCATAAACCTACTTGGAGAACAAAAACTTTAAGCGGATTGTGAAGAAGTTTTTGGACTTCTCAACGACTAAAATGTATTCATAAGGGGAAAGAACTCAGAAAATCCATAAATACAAAATCTGAATGTAAGATTCTGCAGGAATGTGATGCATATTACTGCTGTACTTCTGTATTATGAACATTGCTCCCCCATAGTGTTATTATGGTGTCAGCAGCCTCATGGTGTCAGCAGCCTCATGGTGTCAGCAGCCTCCCCCATGCCAAAGTCCATCTCCAGGTAAGTCATCTCCCCCCAAAAATCTCCATCCCCACTCCACCCCCTCTTTTCCGGCACAAACTTCACGCCACAGCCAGTATTAGACATACGAAAAAGTGCGAACAGCGATCTCCTTTGGTTTGTAACCTCGAATAACGAAAGGCAAGGCGAACACATTTAAATGCTCTGAATGTCTCCGTGAACACATAAGACGCCCTCAAAGCGAAAAGCATTGACGATGATAAACCAGGAACGTGGACGATCAACAGGTGACGAATGGATGGGGAGCCTAACAGGGGAGCCACGGCCCGAATTCACAGCAGATTGCAATCTAGATGTATACAGCTCCCCATCCAAAAATCAATACAATACTGAAACACATTTTCCAGTATGCTTTATTAGTTCAATAAATGGCTAGACCAGCACCGGCTGCCGGCACAGTCTGTGTACCGAGCAAATATTGACACCAGTGGTCGGCCTCCGATCTGCGGCCTGCACTCCCACAAGCAAGCAGTCCCTGACTTGGTCTTCTGAGCGGGTTGTGGTTGGTCCTATTAATTTGTGTGGCGATTTCTGTCCGGTGTGTGAAAGGACCCATTAAAGTGTTTGCAAACAAGACTGCAAATCGGTAATTATCGCGTCTACTTAAGTCGATGGCTTTGGAGAATGGTGTGGAGTGTTCATTAGTTAACTGTCAAGAGCACATTTAGATTAGCATAAAAAGCGTCGTGCCATCATAAATGTGGCCGTCAAATATTAGGTTTATTGAAATTGTACGGCCGCGTTATTGACATATAAATTCCTACAAATAAGAAGTTCTAGATATGGGGAAATTAGTTGTAAATAAGTCCACAATTATTACACTGTTAACATGACTGAAATCCTTGAAAAAGACCTCCAGAAAAATAGAAGAAAAACAAGAACTTTGTCTATACATTGCTTTTCATTAAAAATATAAAACATTCTGCATGACTAGTTTTTCTTTATATCATGAGAGACCAATAGATATCATTTTCTTCGTTAAGTGAATTTACAGAGAACTATAAGACAAATCATCAGTCAAAATATATCCTCTTCACCTGTTTGACCCGTCTCCATTTAGCTCTCCTATTCTGGAACCACGTCTTCACCTGAAAGAAGCATAAACAATATATGGAAAAACATGTATATCAGTAATATCAATATTCCAATAAAAATAAGACTGGACCTAATGCACGCCATGGGCGTCGTCCGGATTTTTCTGGGTTTGAAAGTTGTCATTAATATTTGAAAAAAGGCCTTGAGTTTGAATATGTCACAGTTGAACACTTGGAAATATTGGAAATAAAGCTTGAATTGAGGCAGTGGAAGGATGGCATTGACACCAATAACTTGACTACTACATGACAGCGGCGAACGCTTCGAAGAATGCCACACACATGATGTCATCTCCTGTCATTACATTTTTCAATGAATAATGAAACACAAGGGGTCACATGATGTGAAACATTTAAGCAATTTGTATCGCTATCCAAAAGGGGCTGGTAAGTTATGTTTAGGTCGTTTTGAGCAGGAGTTTTATGGTTATATCTTTGAAAATCGTGTTTCGTAAATCTCTCTGACAGACACTAGGTTAATGTAAAATCTTTTCTGCACTGGCATACACCCGCGGACGTAGTTGCTGGGAACCTCGATAAAATGTAGCAGCCCTCTACTTTTCACTTTAAAAGTAGAATATTCTAGCTACAGATGACAGCATTATGCGGAGGTGATCATGACAATCCCAGACAAGATGTCTCGTCTCAAGTAGGATTACCGCTTTGGATTCAAAGTGGAAACTCTGTAGTCGTAAATAAGAGACCCCACAGCACCCCCAAGTCAAGAGTGATAACTTAACTTCTACAAAGAATACATCAAACAAATTGTTGAATAATCTTTTAAACCGGCTGGATTTAAGGACTGCTTGCTACCTAAGCAGCCCCTAAAGCACTGAGCAATGGGGCCATCAATATTGACCAAGGGTGAAATGATCCAATCGAGGGGATTTCTTGGGAGGTAAGACCAGTAATTCGGGGAGTGCATTGCTGCCAGGTATTTACTGTTGGTCGCCATGAAGTATCCACTCGACGTACCGAGCAAACACCGTGATCGAAATAGACGTCTAGTACGCAGGGAGTTCATATTGTCCAATTTACACCACACCCAACCCCGAAAGCTATACCGCGTGTCCCGCCCCTGGTATGCCCACTAGGAACAGTAGTAACCCATTTCAAGTTATTGAGCCTGCAAGCAAACTTTGATGACATGGATCTTGAACTATCGCATAAGAGCTAAGGGGACACGATTGGGCGGCACAGAATAGTGCAGCTTCAACCAGCTTAATGTGGTGCAGGCAAGGGAGACGCTATCCATGTAGTCTGCGTCTGTGAGCCTCCAAACAGAAAATGAGTTAATCTTATACCCCAGTGTATGCCCATTGAAAGATCTGTGTAGCGCGTAGGTACGAGGTAAACGGGGGGGAAAATCAAACACGGGTTGTACAACCTACAAAAATGAAAATTAGAAGCAGCAACATTATACTGTCAAATGCAATTAATAGTAAGTATTAAACTGGTTCTGTTGGGTTTTAAACTCATATCAGTTCGTTAACAAAGAGCGACAATATATTGTGTGACAAAAATTCTATCAAACACTTAATGACTTTGCTGAACTCCTTGAACGGAAAAAGGAAACCGATCGTAAAATTATGTCTTTTCTCGCCCGAATTGTTTGTCTTTGTGCCCAGTCATTAACGTGCATATGCCTAATCGCGATTTATTCGCACATTAGTCAGTCTTTATCAGTCAGCGCGCAGCATGGACTACCGACACCTCGCTCACACCACAGACCAAAGAAATGCTCCAACAGACGGGTGATGCACCTCTGTCGAACTGCGCTGACCAAATGTGGATGACTATGCTGCGTGTGATGATAGGACAAAACTGTTCTCACAATCTTAGAAACCATTACTTCTGTCCCAAATCATCTACTTCGTTACTAAGTTCCCTTTGCTTGTTTCACATCAGGTAGTGCCACAAGTGTTTTTTTTTCAGACTAAAGATGTTTCAGTGACAGGAACGCGAAGGGGGTTTCATCAGGAACTGACATAGGCCTAGATTTGCCAAGGTCATATAGTTTCTGTAGAATTGTGTGCTAAAGCCATGCAAGGGGAAGATTACAGCGTGCAGCGTTCCTCAGAAATCCTTAAAACTCATTGCAATGGAACTAGACATTCAGACTTACAAAGCTCCAATTTTGTAATGTGTGACATAACAAATGGAGGACTCCTTTATTAAATTGTCACGGACGCCACACTCGGGCAAGTGACTGTTAAACCAGTGGCGTAACTACCGTGGGGAGGGGGCGGGGCGCTGGGGGTCCGTGTCTTAGTTAGGTGTTCATTTGAAAATTTTGAAATATGCACAACGTATAATTGCAAGCCAAAAATGTGTACTGTACATCCCCAGTTCTCCACAGAAATCTCAAGTAAGTAAGTTTACAAGAGAAAATTGTTGCACGACTTTCAATATAGCCATGCGTCTTGTGTAATCCAGTGTCTAAGTTTTTACTTTCTCTCGAAATTACCTGTCTTTCGCTGAGTTGTAAGAGCTTGGCCAACTTTTTCCTCTCAGGTGGCGAGAGATACTTCTGGCTTTCGAATTTCTTCTCCAACTCCATTGTCTGGTCATTGGAGAACCGCACTTGGCCACCTTTACGCTTATGAAGCGGCCTCTGAATAAAGGGATTCCACAGAAAGGGTTTTCCCTGCACTGAAGTTGGAAAAAAAGCAAAATCGCAATTCGATCAGATAAATCTCATATCTGAAGGAGATCCAACAAATGTAAAAAGTACAAAACTGCCGCAAACTGCCTGGTGACTAAAGTGGCATGTCAATCTGCATGGGATCGAAACGTTTTTGACGTCTTTGACAGTTCTAACAATTTAAAGATTCTTGTGACAAAATACACGAAGTTGGATATGCGGTATCTCACTCAGAAAAATACTTGCGTGCCGTCCACAGGTCAAAGGTTAAAGGTCAGATAAACAGAAATGCAAACAAATCTTCTTTGCTTGGACTTTATTTTCTTCAGAACATCATTCTTGATTTACATTGGAATAAAAGCTGGGGTTGCAGAACATTCACAAATGGGATAATTATCGGAACTTGCATTAAGTTATGTTAATTAGTTGCGCTAAGGACAGCTCGAACAGTCGGTTGTCCACTACGACTTCAGAATACTCTGAAATATCTCTCCACAATTTCGTGACACTAGCATGTTTATTTCAAAGCTATCAGGTAAGTGCTTTCGAAGACGTTTTCACTTTGCTATACTGTTTGGAAAGAATTTCTTTCCAGTCAGGCCTACATCATAAAAAATGGACAAGTTTATCGTTTTTTGAAATCTGCTTGAGCCTTGTTAAATTTATGAAATCCATTGGATTGGATTTACTTCAAACCTTTATTTTATTTCATAGCTGCAGTTTATCGCAAAACTTTCTGTAACCCTTGTAATAGTTAGTATCTAAATTAATGTAATTTGAAAAATTCGTGATTTTCATGTTTTTTGATAGATTTTATAATGTTAATTAAGTTTATATAGCCAGAGGTACTGGAATTTAAGGCCTTTGGGATACAGTTTGCAGGTAAACATTTTCATTTACAGACATAAACACCTCTGGTTATAGTCCTTGTTTTCTGTATAAAATGTAGATTGTCGTGTGGTCCTGATCACAAGTTTTTATGCTGATTAAAGAAATAATATCAATGGGCTGACATTACACTGACTTTTAAAGTCACGTCACGTCATGCCCTCCTGCTGTTTTAATTACAGGACATTACCAATAACATGTTCTTTCGCAGGGCCTACTTTCAACCTGACAAACTGTGTGTGTTGTATGGTTTTACGAACATAAAGGAAGCACCCTTTTACAACAGAAACACGTGTAATAACATTTCTTATCGACCACTTCCAGTCTAATCCACTAGTTGAGGATGCAGTTCCATGGTCTGTTTATTCTTTACTTTTCGTCATCGTACCGGTGCTTCTCTCCCCTAATCAAGAGCTGACGATGTGAGAAAGTGTTCTATGGAATATCGCTATCGAGGAAGTCAACATTGAAGGAAATTGTCAATTTCGCGAACATGTAATAGGCATAAAGAAACAGGCGGCTCGAAGGCCGCCGCGGGGCAACACATAAATGGAAGGTGTACAGTGTGTGAAGGGAATGAAAATAAAAACCAGTCCCAAGAGTATTCAGCTGCTTTACCATGGAGGTGGGATCTAACACACACGGGCAAGAGGGAGGCT
Source organism: Acanthaster planci (assembly GCF_054643075.1). Lineage (NCBI taxonomy): Eukaryota > Metazoa > Echinodermata > Asteroidea > Valvatida > Acanthasteridae > Acanthaster > Acanthaster planci. The sequence continues at coordinate 8,472,448 of NC_141789.1, forward strand.
GAACAACAGTGTTGGCAAATAAACTTGTGCACAAACAGGTTTCATGTCTGTAACACTTTTAGTAGGGCGATTGTATCACTACGGGATCGTTTGTCTGTGACACGCGGTTTCTTTCTACATAATTACGCCAGGCCAGCCGAACACTCACTTGTTACAGGCGAACCCCTGCAATAATACACTGGGGTCTGCCTTTTTGCACTCCGATCTCCGATTTAAAAGAGAACAGTAATAATTACAAGAGTCCATCTGTGAAGCTCCACAATGATTTTTGACACGACCACCGTCAAAGCCATGTTTCTACAGTTGCCATTGCTCCATATTCTGTATGGTTGTACTTATGTGGAACAGTGCTATTTTAGTAGACTTTTGAACGATCGGGAGAAATATATGATAGTGATCCATCCAGTTAAAACGTATTTAACCATGCCCAATAAAGGCAGAAGTCTCAAGAGACAGTTTTGCCTCTTGCCAATTTCTCAGTTAAAAACAAAGAGGTGGTCCCTGGATAATTTCCTCAAATACAAGCACTAGTCAGCAGCATACAGCAACCTCTAAGTAACAATTAGAGTATGACAATTTCAAAGTTACGATTTCGGTGCTATTTGATATAAAACTCATCAGCGTTGAAGTTTTACAAACTCGGCCGAGTGCAATTGACGGTAAAAACAGCACTGCGTAGAATTCGTTTTTTAGGTTTTCTACTCTAATGAAAATCGTTCACATGTATATAGAACAAGAAAATGCAAATATATTGAAACTTGGAACGGTTGAATTCATCAGATGATGCTACCATTGCAAGACATCACTTCAGGGTGAAGTATTACTTTTGACTGTTTACATGTACATGTACTCAGTTTCTAGTCTAATCGGATAGTTCCTTTGATAAAACTAGGAAAAACGCCCCCATGAATTGGTTCATCACAAGAGTCACGTGACACTTGACTTGCTAAAGATTGGCGGTGAACATATTGAATATACGCACAGAAAAAAACGCAGTGAGATCGTTTCCTTCATTCTTCGTTAAAATAAATTGATGGTTTTTACTCTCCCACCAGCCAACCGGTAGGGCTTGGTTACAGGATCACCCCGCAAACAATTACTCCGCTACACTGTTGGCGCCAAAATCAATTTCGACTGCAACGAGAAACTAGGTTGCCTGATGTTTGTATACCGCGAAAATAATGCGACTTCGAGGCTGTTGAATGAGACCAAGTTGCACATGTCACTCAGTTCCTTGTTATCCCTCGTTTAAAAGTGGAGCCGGCAGCTCACATCGGATGTAGTAGGCCTATACCCAAAAACCCAGCTTAAAAGAACCCCGGCTCTCTCTGGGAAGTGATCTGTACGGATTGTCTAATTCGGACAATTTCCCCAATTTGAGGGTGCGCATCAACAAACGGCCCTTTTGCCCAGCCCCCTGGTAATTTTGCTCTCCCGTACTCTGTCTTCGATGACGGTAAACGAGTTACATTACAACGTCAACGCACTAGCTGACTGCCTCAGTTCTTGATTGCTTACCCCATGCATCACTTCCTCTAGTTGTCCCGGCCGGAGTTTTTATCTCAGCCATCCAGCTGCTACCCCCGAGAGAGTTTTGATTTCCTGCTGGATAGTGGTCCTAGGACGGATGTTAAGTACCAATACACGTATGATTTTCTTTAATCTTTTTACCCCATTAGTAACGTTTTACCTCTTTCGTTTATCACTATATAAATTGCGTTCCTTATGTCGCGGTGGTCTTTATTGCTTGCTTGAACAAAATTATGTAAATCCGGGGATGGGAAGGGTGGGTGATATACATCCCCTGCTTTTTGACCTGATGATGGGCCATAGAATCATGTCCAAGATTTTTGTACCGAACATAATTACCGATATGCCACCTCTCCTTCAATAATCAACACGATCACGCAAAGTATACATGTACTATATGCATTAATTGTAACATGCGTTTTCATCTTCTGCATAGGCTGTGGATATTTCATAACACCCTTTGTAGACTCCTGCTTTCATGAATATGGTGTCAAAGACAGCAAGATTACATTTCTGATCAGGAAATTGTGAACCCTCTTAATGTGTTGTAAGGCCACCTTACTGCCGTTTCCGATATACCAGTGCGCAAAAAAGCGCTGATAAACGCTTTTGAAGCGGAAGTTCAATGTAAATCAGAACTATGCTTTCTCGCCTTTCCTGTATTTTATTTACTTTGGAGGTTCTCACTGTTTACTTTGGTGAGAAAGTTCAATTACTGGATAAAGTGTCATCAGTTGGGCTTTCTTCTCATGTAACACTTCATTATATAGATCACCATTTTTAAAAAAGATTTCTACAGAGCATATTGACATGTTACAACCATGATGAATGATCCATTCTGGGGTTTGTTTGGGGTGTGACTGTTTGCTTTTTGTTTTTTGTTTTAATTTTCTTTCCAGCTTCTTACAGAACATGTTAAATTAATAAAAATAATAAAATCAAGCGAGAAAACGAAACAGTCACAAAACGAATACATGTATAAGTCTGACCTAAAGTATGCACGTTGCTGGCTTGACTTGTTGTGTCGAGCGCTTCTACCCACCTGCTGTTTACATTGAGCACCTATCCCTAGAGTAGCACTAAATAGCAATATTCCCTTTTAACGAAAAAAATTGAATTCGTTATTTAAATTCCGTTATTACTGTCGATTTCCCTTGAAAATGTGTTGTCTAAAGGTGGGCAGCCTTTTATGAATGTGTCATTTCTAGTGAAGTACTTTCCCTCTTTTTGTTATAATTGTTGTCTTGCTTTAGCGGGACTGTTTTGATTTTAATATTACCAAACTAGGCCTTACCTCCATTTCTCAGATGCCAAACTAGGAATGTTGCAAGAATAACATACATGTATTTTGTTTTTTACCTTGCTCTTTTATGATTTCTTAAGTTCGCCGTTTTATTCTTTTGTAAATCTAGTATTTGGTTTTGTGGAGTTTGTTGATTTGTAGTACTGTTTCCAATTCAACCGTAAGGTTGCAAAGACTGTACTGAATAACAAGATTTGAATTAAATTAAATTGAATTTTTTCAATGCCTATAATGCATTAACAGTTGGTAACGCTCTCAAATCAAACAAAAAAAATAAACAAAAAAAAAACTAAAAACTGAATTCAACATCTGCGATGAAGGTTTACAGAAAGATACCGAAATGATCTTATCACGATATTTATGCTTATGCTTAGTTTTGTTTATAAAAATGCTTTTATTTAGAAGTTTACTATCGAAAATATCATATTCATGCGTTTTGGTAAGAATGTTCTTGCATATTTTAATATATTTTTACGATGGCTTGTTTCTCTCTGGTACCGTTAATACAAAAGGGGAAAAAATCACTTGGACCATTTAAACAAAGTTGTATCTCCTCAATAAGGAGTAATCCAAAACAACTTGAACACAATAAACTCTTTATTCTGAGAAATACATGTGGTCAGTTCAAAGAATATCAAATTGTTGAGTTCTCTTGCAAAGAGTAAAACATGGCTTTTGCTTAAGTATTTTGACTGATATAAGTGCTGTCTCGGTAGACAAGCCACCCACAGAGAGTAGGCACCCCTAAAATGTCGTCAAAATTGGAATGGAAGAGAAAAAAGCTGAATAAATATGCTTTTGGACAGAGAAAGTTTAACACACATTGTGGTAAGTTCAAAGTTGCAAAACGAAATATCAGTTCACCATTTGCACTTGAGAAGTGTAGCCAAGAGCATTAGTTTCCACTCGTGTATGCGATGACGTTGCATTTACCTCCAAATGCAAGGCCGGGTTGCCAGGGTTTCTAGGCACTTTGATTGTTTAATCCCTGGTACTACCTGGCTGTTAATGTCTACAAAGCGTAGTAATACGAAGTAATAAGTCCAGCCTTGAGGCTGATTCTGCTAAGTCACCCCTAAATGTTATGACAAGTGCCATTGTAGCTGGGTTAGTATCGCTATGAGCAGAAACGGGCGCTAGAATAATTTCCAAATTCAGCTGTCCAAAAAGAATCCAATTCATAAAGTAGACCTCAGTCTTGCATAACAACTGTGACTGTTGATCTAATATGCAACCTGCTGCTCAAGCAAAAAGTGCTCCGATGAGGGGAATGGCGAGTATAGGGGCTGCAGAAATGGTAGTTGGTTGCTAATGAAAACATTGTGAATTACTATTTTAAACCTTTCATTTTCCAGAAACTATTTGGTAAAATTTCATAAAACGTGATGTCAGTCAATTTTTATAGCTACATTTTTGTAGCTTTGAAATGGATATCAAGTACAAAGAAAGAAATCAGACAGAAGTGTGCATACATGCTTCAAAACGCTTCCAAACATCTTGGCAATCCCTGACAACCTTGAACCATTTTATTTCAATTTCAATTTGTCAGGAACAGTTGGAATTTTTGGAAAATGATTCAAAGACAATCAATTCTTTATCCCAGTATAATATGCCATATTTTCATTTTTATATCATTTTTTTTTTAGTTTTACAGTCGTTGTGCAACAGAAGTTACGACTGTAAAGTAGCGCATTTAAAAACTCATCCAGTTTCTATCAAGAGAGAGGATCAACAGTATTTGTCTGTTGAATTATATCCATTCAAAGGCTTTCTTCGCGCTGCGTGTGGGCGCTCGAAAAAATCGCTGTCTGGACGGAGGAAGGGATTTGAGAAATGGAAACAAAACGTTACTGAATGGATTCAGTAATGGATTGAGCGGTCAACTAGCAAACACTGCAACATGCCATTCATAATGGTTGTAACGTCAAAGGGCCAGGTATTTAAACAACACCACCCATAACAATAGCAACAAAGAGAGTTGATCAAACATATTACACCTTGGCCAATTACTAGGCTTTTCTGGGTCGCTTAGCGGGCGCTGGTCGTTTTACTCAGGCCGGGATGGAATGAGTGACAGGTCTAGCTCGCCCGGCAAGGTTTACGGAATATACAAAGTCTGTGTATACTCAGTTTCAATCCAAGATAATGCATCGCTAAAATGATGTGAGAAGAAAAAGTGCTGCATGTTTTCCCTTAACAATCAGCCAGTGATGTGTTCATGCACTGCGCTCTGTTTGAGGTTGCGGCTTTTGTGTGTCCGGCGTGATTCACCAAACATTTGTCAGGTCCGTTGGGAGGTTTTAGCAAAACATTGGCAAAATCTCTAGTGTTTTCACACAACCTCTGATATTCCACTTCTCACACTTGTTGATTCTAATACACCTTCAATAATCCTCAGCAACTTAACACACGCTGCTTGTTACAACCTGTTTCATTTGAGAGGGAGTGAGAGATCAAACTCAGACTATTTTTCATTGTTTTTGTTCTCTTACAAATTATGTTATTTTTCCTTTTGGATTTTATCTCTGTAAGCTACTAACAGCAGTCTAAATTTGCTCTCCAAACCTGTTTAATGGTTCTGTGCTTAACTAAACTTTGTTTCTTATCATAAGAATTTTGAGAAATTGCAGGAATTCATGGTTAGCTCAACGAATTCAAAAGAAATGGAAAAGTGCGTCCATAAACAAGTGCCCCACCTGTACTTGTTGATTCAATTCCTTCATCCTTTTGTCCACGTTGTTGTTAATAACATAGAACAAAAAAACCCGCTGTCCCTTTGTTAATGTAACAGACGTAACGTCAGGACAAATTCACTGCGTAATGCACCCAAAAGGGCGTTTTATTGTACTGAAAAGAAGAAACAAGTAGCAGAAAAGAAGATGAAAAGCAGCTTCACCGTTCATACGATGTTTATGAGCGTGGCCGTAGACGCGTATGTTACTAACGATTGGCACACTGAGGGGAAGTAACGACAGTCAATCCATCAATCAAATGGCTAAAAGTCCATGCTATTACGCCAATACCGGGGAACTGCCTAATGGGTTAATACATATAGTAAGCTGTATTTTTCCTCAACAAAACTGAACACGGCTTGGCAGCATATTTGACTTGGTTGCCCTGCGGCTATATCTGCACGCCACTCGCTCCAAGAGGAACTGCTGCAGGTCTGTAGGGAGTAAAACAGCTCGAATAGGAAAAGGGTAGTTCATTACTTGCTCTTCCTTAAACTTTACGATGCTCAGGATGGATCCATTCTTCCCTGTAATGAAGTGGTTCTGTGGTCTTATAAAGAATGTTTTCTTCTTTAAAGGGACCGACGTTTCCAATCAGGGTCGCTTTACAGAAAAATATGGTAAACTGTAGTAAAAATAGCAAAGTGAGGTTAAATACCGCAAAGTTCCAGAAGTAAAGCAACTTTTAATCACAAAATTACAGCTTCACAGTTCGCCGTTCAAAAACTGATAGAGATTTGGGTTGAGTTAATCCGAGTATGCAAGCTCTGTCGTAAAGGTTAGGTATACTCTTAATAAACTGTAGAGTATGGACACGCGAAATGTTGATCTACCTGATGAATCACTCTATGAATAACTTTGGGTGGCGCGTTCATGTAATTCGTTGTAATGATCGTCAAATGTTCACCCACATCAAACTTCTTCTAAAATGACTTTGGTCTATGGCCTGTCTTGAATGCTTGTATGTTTGTCTTTCACCTGTCAATATTAAGGGGTAACCTACTAATACTACTAAAAATCTCCCGCTTTTGCATGCAATTCTCGGATAACCACAGGGTCCCTCAATCAAACTGTGCTTCACTCCCCTATGACATGACGGGCCGGAAACACTTGTGACAATGGATGAGACACGGCGGAAAATCTGATTCAGTACGTGCCGCAGTAGCTGATCGCTGGCTTCCGGTGGGGGAATGGCCCGGTCCCCAAAGGTGCCGGGTACCAACGATGCCTGGCACAAACTACGCTGAATATAGTTTGGGAAAAATCTGCACTCAGATTTCTGAAAAGTAGGGCTACTTTCTCCTCTCTGGCGACATGTGATACGGTGTAACTTTTTTTCTTATTAAACGTAGAAAGATTGAAATCAAGACGGGAGGCATTTAGCTAGCACTGCTCCAGCAACCAGGACAACTTTAAACTCCTTCAAATTTTTCGCTTTGAAAAAAACTGAGTGTATTCATCTCCATCTTTTGGTTTTCATATTTGTGATTTTGTTTCTTTTACGACGAAATCCAAGAAGAAAGAAAAAATATATACAGCTTAGGTCGTTCTGATGCATGCTTGATAGTACTAGACCGTCGAGGGATGGATGCCCGTTACTGAATCTGTTGTTTAAACATGTTTTTATAGAAAAGGTGTGCGACGAAAATACGCAGATTAATCGGTTTTTAAACATTGTTTGTCATTCAGTAACTTTGAGTTTGCCTAACCCCCCAACCCCAAATCAACAGCACGATTTTCGAAAAAATTTTCAGATCAAAATTATCATTACATCTACATATAGCTATTTCAAAATTTCATATTACATGTAAAGTTTCAGAATTTCCCTGACAATTATTGATGATTCAATTTATATAATAATTCAATGAAAGTAAAATCGTATTTACATTATTCTGCAAAACACGTTTCGTAATTAGGGACTGCTAGATAGAGCTTGATGTAAAACGAGCCTTGCATGTCGTTGTATATTTCCTGATGTTGTGACCTGAATCGATGTTCATTCGTTTCATTGCAATATCATATTTACTTCCTGGTACTCGCCATGGCAGTCAACGACAGTATTAGAATATCACACGCCAGACATATACTTTCTTGGCATTAGGTAGAAAACTGGCATAAAAATAATTGTAGCTTTTTCGCATCGAATCATTTAGCTTCTATCGATTCGATCATGTAGATAAATGACACAATGTAAAACACCTCCATGGTTTGAAACAAGCAAACCAACAAACAGACACAATAACTCCAAACGCCTTTCCAAAGGTGTTGGAAGCTGTGACTTATTACGATAAACAAACAAGCGCTTACCTCTCTGATAAACGCCTTTCAAACTAAACATTTTGTAAACACCAAAACCAAGCCATAAAATTGGCCATCTTTGGAACACAGATGTTTTTAAAATGCAAAATATTGATTTTGTTGTGGGTCAGAAGAGATAATACGGAATAGCATGTGCATGATCGTCCATTTTAAACAATTAAATAAGATTTAAATCAAACACTAAAAGACAAAGCGCTGGGAAACATCTGTTATACTCCTGTCGAGATTCAAAAGCTGGAAATGCACAACTAGTGGAACTGTATCACGTTCAGAAATGTGAAATTTTGTACAGCGCCTACCTTTAGAGTAAGGATCGTGTCTGTCGATAAGTCCGTGCGGGTAGTCACTGCGGGCGAATGGGTATGGAGGCGGGCTGGAGAAGGCACCAGAGCCGTAGCTGATCGGCGTGGGCGCTGAAAGCCCGGGATGTACTGGCTGGTCGTAGAAGGAGTTGTACGGCGCGTTCATGTGAGCAGGATAAGTAGGACTTGGAAGGGTTGGCGTTGGTCGAGCCGGGCCCGTCATGTTCAGTCGGCTTCCTAGGATATTGTCGATGTAGAAAGGAGTGTGGGACGGCGGCCCACTGCCGTTGTGGAGCGTGTTCAGGGGCTGAATACCGTTTGGCGCAGAAATGGGTGCGAGCCCGGGCCCGACCAGGCCGTGATGGTGGTTCATCATATGAGAGTTGTGGAGGTTCATGCTTGACGGTGGAGGAGGTCCAGGGTACTGTAATGTCGACATAGTGAGACGGAGTAACTTTTAGAAATGGGTTCTAGAGATGTGATGATCCTCTTGAGTACTGTTTCATGTGGGCCTAGTAGAACCACCAGACACTGAATAGCTACTCAATTTTGAAGAGACCATAGAGAAACAAATGATCAGGCCTCAGCACAGCTCTGTTCCGGGAAAAATAGCTACAAAAATATACAATGCTGCGAAGTTGTGCCCTGCTATGGTTGGACAGCAATCGGCCGATTATCACTAACACGGCTGGTCGACTGGCACTGATCCTGTACCGTACGCAACTGGTGACTGGACTTCAGAGCCGTGGTGCTTGCCCTGTAATTCGACGTGGCCCTCACTTCTACGCGTACGAAGTACGCGTGACAATAGTACATAAACTCGTCAAAAGCTGCCAGTGTCAGTTAGTGTGTGTATCCTCTAGGCCGGACAAACGGATGATGTTTGCAATGAACCAGGAATACGGGGAGGGGCTACATAGCTTTAGTGCGGTTTTTTCTTTCTCTCTCTCTCGTAAATTCGAGACTCGTCAATTAGTCGTTTTAGCCATTGCATCCGGGCACTTTTTGCACGAGAGCGCCAGACAAGTCGTTGATTGGTCTAGTGGTCTATCGTTGCAATGACGTTGCCAACAGATTACAGCAGCTGACCGTCTGCAGGAGCGCTCGAGCCCATTACTTTTTAAGTGTCATTTAAAACTTACGTTGGTTCCAGCAAACTAGTCGGATTGGCGATGAAGTCTGGTGCCGTAAGTCTAGAACCAAGAACGGTAAATTCTGGCACCAGGTTTCGCGAGCCTGTACTGGTAACGAAAATGAACAGCGTTAATATGATTAGCACTGCCGGTATTTAAACCCCAATAATTGGTGCAAAAATCACAGCAGCTTTTTGTTACTTACCGTAGTTCCAAATGCATTGGGCATGCAGACCACTGAGTGTCGCCGTCTGTTGATACAATGTTGATGACAACAATGATTGAGTGACAAGTTACACATTCTGCCGTGTGGTTCTGATTGTGATCCTCTCGTGATTTCTGATAGGGGCGTTGCTTTTCACAGAGGTTGTCACGCCAAGTTTGTGTTAGAAAAAACAACAAAAACAACCCCCCAAACACCCCCGCACATATGTGAAATGGGCGAACCGTTGAATATTGGAGTTTTCCAAAGCCAAATTTTGACGTCACCGCACGTGAACAGTTGGCGGCGCCATTCTATGACTAACCCGTCTGCTCATGTCAACTAGCATTTTCCTCTCACCCCTCCAAAGTAATTGACAAAACAAAGATAACAAGGCCAAAAACTTAAGCAAAAACAAAAGTTTTTAATTTAACGATGTAGGGAGATCGATCAGTGCTGAGGGGCTCTAAACTATCGCCATATGATTGGCGGCCCATCGCGGAGGGGAATGCACTATATCAAGAACGGTTGAAACCTCTGGGTGCACCCGCAAGGAATACAGGGGAAATGAGCTGTGATTCACCCCCAAATTCTACCGGTGCCTCGTGGTGCACCCTTCTCCGTCCCCGTCCCCTGCGACCCACTTGCTTTACCTCTATCAATCAAGTGACTGGTGAAACTTTTGCGGATGAGATGGTCCACCAACATTTTCTCCCCATCGTTATGTTTCCGGTGAAATAAGAAAATCATTGCAAACAGAGTCTATGGAGTGGAATATACGAAACCGTGAGGATTTGAACCTTGGAAAGCCTCCCCACAAGTTTACAACCTAGATAAGAGTAAATGTATAGATGTAAGGTGATCAGTTGCACTGAGCAACTTCCCTTATCGACAATTGATGATACATGTAAACTGGAAAATAACGCATAGATTCCAAAGCTATTCAAACTCAACCCTCTTTAATTTAGATCTCACGTAATACTATTAATAAAATCTACATACAGAAACGAATATGAAATTCTGATCTTCTGTCGTTTGTTGTATTTCTTTTGTCAAGGTTCATTTGAGAATGCAGGCTTACAGCAGATACCAGAGTGAAAAATTATTGACGTGTAAATGTCTGATTGCTGATCACCATATTACTTTTTTCAATATCCGTGCTTAATAAACGCTCCTTCCATAACACTGTTCCTATAATTATCACGGCAATGTTTGTTTCAATTTACACGTTGATTACATGTTATTTCTGAAAGTCATTCATTCTGGCTTTGAACGGCTCATTTTGCTGCAATGAAGGAGAAACGCCAAGAAGGGAAACAGTCAATTCTGATCTTCATTTTGAACAGGAATCATTGAAATTTGCATCTCTTTGAGATTTGAAATTTGGCAAAATCACGTCAGCCCAACAGTGGCGTAACGGGGGGGGGGACGTGTCCCCCTTAAATTCCCGGTGCACTCCCCAGGTTCCCCCACTAAAAACGGAGGAATGGATATTGAACAAGGCTAACATAAACTTGCCCCCTAAAAAACCACACCGCTGAAAGCTGGTGCCCCCACTAGACGCTGAAAGCTGGTGCCCCCACTAGACGCTGAAAGCTGGTGCCCCCACTAGACGCTGAAAGCTGGTGCCCCCACTAGATGATGGTGCCCCCTTTGCACTCCCCCACCAGTAAAAAATCCTAGCTACGCCACTGCAGCTCAATCTGACATTTTTATGATCCGCTCGTCTCAACCACACCCACATTTATTGGTATTGCTGTGCAGAACAGTCCCATGTGGTACCGTCGCTTTCTTTGAGTTTTTGTCATTGCTGTTTTTGAACTTTCTGTCAACAATTTCAAGACTTTGAGTCCTGAAGAGCCGGTTGCCGGGGATGTTTTAGGTCCCCCCATACGCCCCTACAACCTTCAAAGAGTATTTCCATCGCCCCACTTCACCCTTTGACCCTAATGATATCTAATTATAGTTTGCACTTGGTCTCGACCATTCACCCACATACATGTGAAAATGCAAGTTTGACAAATTGTGAGTAACCGTTAGCGGAACCAAGACGACCTCTCGGAGTCTTGTCAGCTAGGAAAAAAATCAATTTTGAGTTGACCACTGAGTGCCGGTGTCTTTTAACGATAACAGTGTCGGTGGTTAGCGCTGCAATTAGGTTGAGTGACTCTAAGTGACATTTCCCTGCAATTCATGATAACGGCTACAAGCCCAATTGTTACAATGAGACACGCAGAATGGACGACTGTAACGGGATAATTACGGACTGAATTCGAGCTGGCGTCACAAACCGGAAGATTTAATTTCGATGTTGGGTAAATAGGGGAAGATATTTGTAATCCTTACGAATTTTTATAAAAATCATTTACAGTGTGAAAGCGGCTGAATGGAAATCATCATTTCCACGTTTTCTCGCCCAGTGTCATTGTTTTGGTGGAGATTTTCAACGTGGTCGTGACCGTCAGAGAGGCTGTATTATAGCGTTGAACACTGACAAATTCGGTTCCAAAGAATATAAAGCTTTAACAGAATTAGCAGCCTGGTTTCTATATGGTCGTTTGTAACGCAGACGGAACGCAAGACGTGAAAACGCAGACACGAACGGAAGAAACGGTGCATGACATCCTTCCACTCAAAAAATGAAACAAAATGGCGTCCAAAACTCCGTGATTTTTCGCGAAAAATGTGCTTTTAGATGGACTGCTCCGCCTCATGATGCTAAACCTCTGCTCCAGTTTCATGCATTACATTGATGGTCAGCTATTAAGTTCCTCACTCGGGTGTTATATTTAAGCAATAAGGAGAAAACGGGCATAATTGGTGGAACTAAGCGAGAGAGACATCGTTGCACGCCGGTCATGTCAGCATGCATGTTTACATGGGGATACCGCGCCTACTTGAAGCAGACAGTCGGCAAAGTTGAAACTGGCTCAACTTGCCGATCGTTTGCGGGCTGGTTTGCATTTGTCTGCATTGTCGGACATTTCACTGAAAAAAGAAACATTGACATATCTAATGGGACGTTGCGTTTTATAAAATAAATTCACAGCTGATGGAAAATACATAAAAGGGTCATTCCATGTCAGACCAACACATGTTTTGACCTTAAGTCTTCAGATTTGGACACAAATTGCCGACATAAATACTTTTTATTATTTTTATTTTTATTATATATTTTTAGCGGAATCTGCCCTTCCATGTGATCAGGGCAGAGATCAACGAAAATGGACGGTTTTCACTAAAACCCACCCTTTTAGTGATGATGATTTTAATGATTCAGACTCCGTTACAAGGCCAAAACCCATAATTAAAATTAAAATGGGCACCTCAAATGAAATGATAATGTGTGAGATATATTGCTCTTGCTCTGAAAACCATTAAATTAAAAATTCATGGACCCTATCAGTCCAATATCTTCCAATTTCAATATGACTGTACATACATCTTAGGGTCAATTTCATTTTCATTCAGTATAAATTGCTTGGGTACAAATTCCTCTATTAGGATTAAAATTGACATATTCTAAACTAACCAAATGTAGGCAAATTGTCATAACATCTTTTTAAACACCCCAGAAAGATCTTTTAGAGCAGGAACCACACTTTCAGAAACACTTGATATAAAACTATTCAAAATGATGCTTTATTTTTAAAATGGAGTAAAAGTTTACTGACCCATGTCAAAGGTTATCTTGACTCTTGATTCACAAAGCTAAATTTCCACAACATCAGTGAAAAGAGCATGTTCTTCTAATCATTTGGATACCACATTTGCGTATATTCAATAAAAAATGAGAGGGTCATGTATCAGTTTTACTAAAAGGGTGGAATTTTCAGTGAAAACTGTCCATTTTTGTTGATCTCTGCCCTGACCACATGGGAGGGCGGATTCCACTAAAACTTGGCAAGTATTTATCATTCATTCTAATGCGTTTGGAATTAGAGGATAAAGCGATTGCTGGGCCTATGAAACCAACTCCTATGGAGTTCGGAATTTAAACCCATCCATGAATTTATATTTCATGCAATTGCGTATGACTGCACAACTTTCTGGACTAGTGAAGCGGTCTTGTTTTTTTTTTTTTTTTCTGAACAAAATGTCGACGACCACGCGTGCTACGTTTTCCAAACACAATCTCATCACGGAAATGCACTGAGCACAATAAACAGGGACTTGTTTCCTGATCTTGGCGAGTGGAGATGTTATTACAAGTGCGGTGGTTCTGGCAAATATCATTCGATTTCTTCCTCCTTTTGTCTCTAATGCCTGCCTGTTTCCTTCGTGTCAGGTTTTGTATAAGCAATACACGCAGCCCGATTACCGGCAATAACAGGATATAAATGGTCACAAAGGATGTAATCGTTTTGGTTTCATAATATATCACCGAGCAATCGGTTAGTGATTGGCTGCGATGCAGCATAGTACTAAGGTTTGATTCATGACAATACAAAAGCCGAAACGGACTTTCACTTTTTGTAATAGCCAGGGAAAACTTTCCTTTTGCAATCAAGGACGCTTTTTCCTTTTCAAACATACATGTATACAAAACATGTATCAAGACATGAAGCTGTGATTAAAACCACTTCTCGGTGCTAATGCTGCGAGATTACGCTCTTGTTTAGGAAATGAAAATGCACAAATTTGCTTGCTGGCGACCTTCTAGTGCGTTGCACTTTCTGAACCATTGCGGTTTTAGTTCTCCGAATGTGTAGGTTATGTTGGCCACTCTTGGAGATTTGCCAACAGAGTTTCTTGCGCACATTTAGGCAAAAACTGGATCAAAGCTGACTTAAGTTCTTTACTACATACTGCGCTATAACAAAATTCAACGACGGCAATAATGACATACTCAGCGTTTCATGTGAAATATATGCAACCATCTGATCCACACAACGGAGCTAGCTGTCTGGGTGGTATAGCCAAGTATACTTTCTGGCATTGATAGGTGACATAGGTAGCAAAGTGAACGGCTTCATGGGGGCTTTTCAGGATAACCCTAATTTAAAAGTACAAGTAAATCTCATGCAGGGTTAAGTGTACGGGAATGATGATGCCTCGCAGCAAACGCCATTTTCCTTCAATTTTGTTTTGTGTCTGCCCCGGTGCAGATTACAGGAAACATGTGGGCACAGATAACTGCGCGGGATGATTGTTTTAGCATGAATTGAGGAAATGGTCCTGCGTGTGTAGTAGGCATAGATAGGCACATTCACATCGTTGGTTTCCTGCCAAGGTTGTTGAGCACGTGTCAAATTGTAATTGTATTTTTATGGTCTATGTCATAGTGCTAGTAGTACAGCAAATACTAACCTGTTGAGTTTGTACATAAACGAGAGAGGGCGTTCTTGTTACCTGGCAACGCCATCCGTTTGGGCCAATATCACTGCCCAACATGTGTACATGTACTTCGCTTTTGGACGCATGCATGCCACTCTCATGCAAATCCTACGGCAGGCGGTTAGAATTTGCCCGGGGTCTATCAAATGAAGACAAGACCGATTGATCGGTTCATTTTGCCTGTTGTTCACTAATGAGGGGCACTCATGCAGAGCTCCGGGCGTGAAAGGTGGAATTGTTTTTCATGACATCATGCATCTACAGTTCAACGAGGGCAAACGGTAATGAAAATGGAAAACACAAAGACAGAAAAATGGTCTTTGACCTGGTAGCCAACAAATACGAAAAATTACGTTTTCAAAGAGATATACATGGCTTTGTCCGCTCCATATTGCATTTTGCTTCCCTCTTGTTATTCAAACCACGAAAGGAATGTGTTTTGGGTAGCAGGACGGGGAATGAAAGACAACGGATGGGAACATTTGACAAAGCTATTTGTTGTATTGAGCACTGCAACGTGTAGACTATAATCCCACAAGATTATGCTTAAAATCAAAGTTAAATGTTATTCCAAAGCCTCACGGCGCCAACGACATAACTTTGACCTTGAACAAAAATGTTTTGCTATACTTTCCCAATGCTAAATGTACTAATGCTGTTTTGGTTGTCTCATTGAAAAGTTGACTGTCCTAAATATTTACATTTTCCATGCTTTTCGTCTTGACAAATGAGGGTGCTGCTGGTGTGATCTCATATTAGGAAAACTGTGTGCTTTTTAGGGCTTTTCTGTCTTAAATAAAAATTATGATTTTGCTCTGTCAAAAAACTTCAAATCCAACTTTCTTTTAAATGTTTGTATTAAAATTGCTTTATTTTTTTCTTCATGTTTTCTTTTATTCCGACTTGCTAAATTCAATTTCTAAACTTGGGGGCGGCAAAATACTTCTTGGACATGTTCCCCTTAAAAACTTTAGATGAACTATGAGTAATTACGATGATACACACTGCTATCTCTCACTCCGGAAATGGACAGGAATCTAATAATTCGAGCATCGTGACTCCTTACACCTTTCTGATAAGATCATTTAAACTTGCTATCAAGAAGCAAAGGGACGTTTGATCGACCATTGGTTGATTTGGCTTGTCAATTTACAACAACTACTTTTCCTGAAACAAATTTCCATGTTGTGAAAATTCAACTAAGCAGAGAGCCGTGCTTTTCGTGAAAGCGAAATCAGGGAGAATTTTGGTTGTTATTTGTGTGGGGTGTAGACCCTTAAAAACAATCTAAGCGGGTTTAGTGTAACATCTTTGTGCAAGAAGCCATTTCATTTATACTTCAACAGAAGCTACTAGTGCATAATTAGAAGGGCGAATTGACGTGCTAAAATACGGACGGTTGCCACCAAGCTCTTTGAAGGAAGGTAGTAATCACAGATTCCAGAGCACAATCTTTATGAAATCAGTAAACGCGCACAAAACCAAGCAAGCTCTAAACAACAAGCAACATAATGCGGATGAACTCCCTAAAACGTCCATCTTAAGTTTGGGATTTTGCGACGATGGAGTTAATTGATCCAGTAGAATCTGTGTTTTCTAAGTTGAGAAAACGAACACAGCTGCTCAATGTGATGTTAAGTGTTTGGAAAACCCTCCCAAGTGATCTTTAGCTTTGCGACTCAGAACCTGACAAAATATCTGCAATTCAGGAAATATTAAAGAATAATGCCAGTCTAACATATTTACCTTGATGCTTCACCACTAGATTAAAAAAGTGATAAAAACTTCCCAGGTCCTAAAATTTGCGCATGCCCCATGGCATAGCTGGCACTGATCGTGGCGGAAGCTTGGGCACCAGTGATAAAGATAGCTTATCCGGTTTCGCGACCGGCCTTCAACTCTCTGCCACATCATTTATTTTTTCAGTTTAACTGTACAGCCCCTTTTTTAATTCCTTGTTTTGTTACATTAGAAATTTTGCTTTCTGTTTCATAAGAAAATTTCATGACTAACACTGTAAAACATAATACTAGTAATCGCGTTTTAGTAACATGTTGGTCACTATGAAAAAAAGTGACAAGATCAGAGGGATCCCTGTAGGCCTACTTTGTTGAGAAAACAAGCTTTCCAGCATCACCGAAAAGTGAAACGATTAAGAACTGTTTTACAGTACTTTTTTGCAGACCAGTTAACATACTTCCGCAGAAACGACCTCTAGAAATTGTGTAAAAATAGAAAAAGACTGAACAGAAGACATGAAGACAAAAAGAATGGAAATTCAACGAAATCAGAACTGGAACCCTTTGGCTCAGTGTTTGAAATTATTCATCTCATTGGATTTCCCAGGTCTTACCACACATCAATGATGCTGAATAGCGTATAGACGACCAAAAGAGCAAGAAGAGTTCAGAGTAACCACGGTGAGGCAAGAGGGTATGAAAAATTTTCTGTCCAGAAGAGAAAATGAAAGTGGTTAATAAAAACCCTACGTCACCATCCTAACATAACATTTTCCTGAACAACCAAACATAACATTTACCACATGTAGCTGTTAGCGGCGTACACTGTGGGCCAAATGCTGCTGAATTTGGTGCTGGGCGGAGCAAGGAACACATGATGGCCCTGTAACGTTTTCAGGAGATCACACAGCACAAAAGAATGATAGCTTCACGGACTCACGTAAATATTCCAGTCTGTAGCGTTGCCGACTACCGACCTTAGACAGTCAGGACTGTCGACTCATTTTCTGTTATAATGAACCAGTGCCGAGTTGCGGTACCCGTCCTAATTAGCCTTTTTACGAGTTAAATCTGAATGGAATCAGGTACACTGAGTTATCTGATTGTACATAATCATGACAACTTGAACCCCCAGACTAAAGACACTGTTACTGTACCTCGTGATTCTGGGCAAGCTTTTGCATAGCACAGAGCAAGGAACTAGGCCCATGTGCAAAGCGACCACCATCTCTGGAATGAACTGCGTGGTTCCTTTGTGTCCGTCGTATCCATTGAAAACAGTGTATTGGTGCAAGGTGTATCTTAACAGTCTTATGTAACCAAGCAAAAGCTTGCCCCAAATCACGACACATATAGCAACAGTGTCTTTAGTATGGAGAATTCAAATTGTTATGTTCACGTGAATTTAAAGAACTCAGTGTACCAGATGTTATTCAAATTTCACTCGCAAATGGCTTATTACAGTTTACGTAAGCCAGAGGCTCACTTCACAGATGATATTTATTGCTAAAACGAGAAGACATTTTGTCCAGTTATACCAATTGGCTAATTCACTGGCTGCCAACCTGGCTAGCAGGCTGTGAGATGAAGATGGGCCGCTTGACAGTCAGTAAATATAATGAAAGCTACAAAAAACTTGAATACACCGATGAACCTTTATCAAACTTCATCTCCAAACCTGAATCCTCAATTTTGATTGGCAACAAAAATGAGATATTATTACCCAGTCTGTATGACACCCCTTCTTAGTGCACGGTTATTAGTGTTAAAATGCACAGATGAAAAATTAACTGTAAATTCAAAGGTGGCGCGTTTGCGTCCAATAACGATGTCACAATCGTGCTTTCACATTCATTCATTACATTACATTTTCCGGCTCCCTTTCAATTGGCGACTGATTTCAGGATAAAGATAATAATAATAATAACAAGCACTTGTGAGGCGCCATCTATCTGGCAAACCATTCCGAGGCGCTGTATTATCAGTATCCCTGCACATTGGGCTCACACATCATCTGAACATTCCTGAAACCATCTAAGCTTCCTGTGGAGTACACTAGCCTGGTGCTGCCATTTCTGCCCTCACAGGTACTCATTTACTCCTGGGTGGAGAGAGGCACATAGGGGTAAGGAGCATTGTCAATTAAGGTCCATTGAAACGTTTTGCAGCTCACTCAGTCACAGAAACTGACGTCGAGAAAACCAAAACAACACCTAAAAACGCTCTGCAGATTAGCATCTGTGCAGCAAGAGTCTTGAAATCGTTTAATAAGAACTGAGGCTTTGTCGGGTAGCAGTGCAATGCAAATTCTTTATCTCCAGACTGTATGATCGATTTGAATTCGATGGCGAACTGCCAGCAAGCTCAACCTGAAGATTTTGTGAGCTTTACTATCATTTGATTGGCCTTATCATCGGGAACAAGAAGTAAGTTTCTTTTGGGGACTGCGGACAATGCCCTTCATAGGCACAGACGAAGTCGTCAAATGGGTTCCCCTTTAAACAGACGCAAGCTTGCTCTCCAAATCCATGTTCCAAAAGTCCATATTTGAGACAGTATTTTTTTCTTTTAAAACGACAGATGAGCATATAATTACATCACCAAGTTTATTTATTTCACAACACCGACTCAAGAGAACTGATTATCGTTATGTACTTAAGAGGTTCAGGCGAGTAGTTTTCAAAGATCAGTGAGACTGCACAAAGCCGGTCACAGTATGTCGCATTCCATTTCAAATCATCATTGTCAGTATGTTTAATTCTTTGCAACCTGATTTATAATCGTTCGGGGTCTCCACGAGGGAATCTAGAATGAAAACGAACGCTCATACGAGCGTAAGACTGGAGTAAGCGCCAATCCCTTGCATTTTAGTGGAACTCTACCACTACAAGTCCATCGCCAGATAGGAGAAAGAAAGAATCAACTTAAAGTGCCAAAAAAATAAACAGAGAAATCGTAAATAAGATATTTCTCAATTCAGAAGGAAATTTAGACATTGATGTATCCAGTCTGTCAAGAGCGCAAAGATGAGTATCAGTATGTAACATGAAATGGAAACCCAGACCCAGGAAGTAATGACAAAGAAGATACCATCGAGGAAACCAGAGGCGGTTCCAGAAATTGTTTCCAGGCGGTTCAGGCTCCTAGGTTTTTGGTGTGTCCGATCGTTGTAGACAGTTGGAACATAGGTAATACGTTACATTGTTACTGATGTAGGCCTATAAGTAATAACCCTTACATCGGGATGTCATCTTTCTTATTATGTTACTATTATCGTATTATTCTTTTCTTGTCTCAGTGCGGGGGGGGGGTTGACCCTCAACCCCCTGGATCCACCAATGCAAAAATTTTGTTTTACATGTACATGTACATCTGATGAAAGCCAGCTAGAATATATGGGTAAGAGAATACTGCAGACAAACAATCTAGAACAAATTCTATTCATCACTGAAAAGTGTAGTTGAACCAGTGGAGTAGTATCCGCCTCGAGCAGAAGCACCCCCTCATCGGTTGAAAGCCACGTTGGTCGGGAATGTTCAATTTTTTGGGGGAGCAATGCAACCGTGACGCTTGCACACCACAATCGTTCGTAAGCCAGCGACGTTCAGTTCCTACCGAAATCGCCTCTGTTGCTGAGAAAACAGCGCCCTCTATTGGTCTAGCTCGCGGCCCATACCAAAAAGATGTTCTACTGCACATTTTGCGGGGCAACTGGTGAACGGGTTCGTGATGATGCGAAAAGCCCTGCTGGACCGTAGTATTAAAGGAAAAGCCCACACGGAGAGTTAATGGTTTGTATTCGTTGTACAATGTGTATATATATATTGATTCAGATCATATCATGACATCCCAAATAACGTTTATTTCAAGGCGCTTAGAGGTTTTCAATGTTACGAAACATGACGGGTACAGTCATCTCAGGAAGCGTACCATGTCTGTGGAGGGGCGTGCATTTTCAAATCTGTGTATTTCTATTGGCAATTTCATGTACGCCATCGTACATGCCGTGGCAAGATTGTACCCCAAGCGAACGAATTCGAAGTAAGCGGTCGTGTTGGTTCACACGCTGGTTCTCGCGCTAATACCTCGACTCGACCTCGACTCTATGGGCTGCGTGCGCGTTCCTTTACAAGCCCTGGTCGCGTAGAATTCGAAAAAGGGTGCATCCACGTTTGTGTATAAACCCATTGAAAACTCGAACCTTTGTACGGCTTTTGTTAGGCTATTTGCATATCTGCGTCTGTATTCTAAAACGAAACGTCAACAAAGCTGATATGCAAACGACCTGAACTCAAAATTAGTAAATGAGTGTTTCATTTTGCTTTTCGCCCAAGAAACGAATTTTTAAATTGGATTTTATCGGGTACCCGATGTGCACGACAGCCGATGCTCCACAGCTGTCAATTGATTTAACATTGACTAAATGATGGGAACGACTTTTTAATTTAGCTGAACCTATTCATCGCCGAAAGACAGCCATACGAAATCGGTCAGGGAATCGTTCGTTTTAAAATAATCAGCTATGGGTGTAAATAAACATTTGCTATTGATCTGCAAGTGTGTGTCTTAATTCAAAAGACGAGCTGACGTTTGCGTATGTTGTACTTGCGCGTTGCATTTAGAATACACAATTCGATATTCATTCCATCTGATTTCGAATTTTCTCCGCGCGGAGAATGAGACGTTAGCCCTCTAGTTCTTATTAGCTCTATGATATATGTACATAAAAGTAAAGTGAATCACACTCGTATTTCAAAACCTATACGCTCGCGCTCCACGTATTTTCCTGCATGCCACAGACGCGTGAATCTGCATCATGCGTAAACACATGGATTATATTATTAGATTATACAATACAAGGGGTTAAGATCACGCAAGGCATGTTGGGAACGAACATGGCGCGGCAAGATCGTATGCATGGGAACAAAGTTGTCTATAACTCGAAAGGACGCCATAACTGTGGTTTTATTGCACTCACACGCACATTCTAAAGCTTGATGTGAACGTGCATTGGCCAAAACGCGACACCTTTTGGTCCGGAAGGAGGCATGAAACGCGCATGGTCCACCTTTCCACAAGCATTGTGCTACCACAGTAATGGCTTCTACTGGGCTAGTTTGGTGTTTCAAAAATGAGTCAGCGTATGGTTAACCCGATAGGACAGACTATCGCGCTGTTACCAAATTAGTAGCCCTTGATTAAGCATGTGCTGTTGGATACTGAACAGGCTCATTCAGGTTGCCAAAATGCACTATAGACAAACCTGACAATACGCCATACCAAGGGGCCATTTACCGTACACTCACGCAGCTTTCTTAGGCCGTGTTTGTTTCACAGGGATCTGGATTACGATCGGTGATCCATCGTTGATTTACAGGCACCAAAGTTCACGTAATGGATGGTGCGAACCAGCGCTAGGACCACTGATCGGGATCCAGATCCGCATGAAACAAACAGGTCCTTAACCTGAGCGCACGCACGCAC
Source organism: Acanthaster planci (assembly GCF_054643075.1). Lineage (NCBI taxonomy): Eukaryota > Metazoa > Echinodermata > Asteroidea > Valvatida > Acanthasteridae > Acanthaster > Acanthaster planci. The sequence continues at coordinate 8,494,529 of NC_141789.1, forward strand.
TTCGGCAATTGGCTACTGCCTATTAGTCAAGGAGGAATTTCACGCGCGTGCACCGCCTGCGTGCAAACAGGTTGGCCCGTAGTAATAGCTTCTACTTTTGGTGGTCGGATTTGACCATAGTGTAATTCAACAACCAGAATTAGAAGCCATTCTCATGAAAAGGTTGACTGCGCGCATCTCATGCCTCGTCGACCAATGAGATGTTGCAATTTGCCAAAAACACGCGCGTGTCAAGCTGCAGAATGTGTGTGTGAGTGAGATGCCACCGCTGTTATGGCGTCTAATCGGATTAAGGCGCCTTTCTGTATGCGCGTCAACACTTGCGCCAAACTTTGCGCATCTGTCAACATCGCTCCTGCGGCAGTTTGGAAGACCGAACGCAACGCACACGTGTGTTGTGTTAATGGACTTGGTTTTTGTGTCTGTAAAAGTGAAACGAATTAACGCATTGTGAACGCAACACACCCAAAAACGTACACGTGGAAAGGCGCCTTTAGTCTGTAGAGTCCGAAGCGTGACTATTTCAACTGTGATGCGTAACGCATGCAGACGAATCGAGCACGCTCACGTAATGCCTTTTACAAAAAAAAAGGATACCGAGATTAATTTCTTCATTTCTTAGACATGGCTAAAATAAGCACTTCGATCAATCATCTCAGAACTGGTCTTACACCAGATTCACTGCCGCCGAACTCCGACAATTTTCGTACCTAAAGAAAAGAAGAAAGACCAGTGTGTCCTTGACAAATTTGTAGTCAATGATTTAACATTTGGGTGCTTATGCCTGTCTTGACCTAACCCCTTGTCCGTCGACATGCCCCCCATTCCTTTCAATACAAGATTCAGCTCTGGTTCTCATCGTTTTCAATGCATTCCTGATTACGTCTCTCTGTCCTCTTAAGGTCTCAACTGCAGCGACGATTCTGACACGTAGGTCATTGATTGGGGTGGCGAATTGTAAACTTGATGTTCCCACAAAAAGAAATCACGGGGGTGGGGTCAGGGAACCTTGATGGCCACTCAGTCTCTTGGTTGATCGCAGTTACTCTCCTGCTGAACAACTGTCGTAGCCTTTCCCTCACGATGATCCGACGATGAGCTGGAGCTCCATCCTGGGCCCACCATAAGCGGCGAAACATTCCACCGTGGTGTTCAAAGTGTTGCTGTAACTGTGGTACAATTTTCCTGTTGATAATCTCAAGGTAAACTTTCACCATTGAGATTGCCATCAAAGAAACAGGGTCCAATGACGGTGCCATCTCCACACAGTCCTATCCAAAGAGAAACCTTCTCTCGGCTAACTTTCACATCAAAACTGAAGAAGGGTGGGGTATAGGCCTACATCGGAGCGTATTAGCGGACATTCTGGTTTATTGACTTTGGCATTCATGAAAAATGCTGCTTCATCCCCAATCACAAGGTGCTCCGAGAATCTGGGATGCCCGTCAAGAAACCACTGGCAAAATCTTCTTCATCTTGGTGGATCTGCATCAAGGAGTTCACGCCGCCTGTGCATCTTGTAAGGGTACCATTGGATGTCCACTTGAGCAATCATGTGGAAATAGAATGGCGAAATTCTTAGCCCATTTCTCCTGGCAGACACATGCGGGTCGATTTGTAGCAACTCACGGACAGCCCTGATGTTCGCATCTGACCTTGCCGTTCTTCGTCAGCCTGAGCGACCTTTGTTGAGATTCAAGCTTGTCCCCTCCCTTTGACACTTTCAGATGTTTTTCCAAATTGTCGACTCGGTGGGAATGGCACGGTCAGGAAAACACTGACCAAATGCATCCACTACTTGCTGGAGGCTTCTAGTCTTCAACCACTCTGTTACCACAAACACGCTGCTCAGTTGTTAGCTGCATTTTGCTGGTCTGAGAAAATGAATAACTTTTCCAACTTGTAAGGAGTGTCCAATGAAATAACATGCTGAGGATTGCATAATTTGGCGGCTCAACAAGAGCCTTGCTCTGGGCAGACAAGGTTCTTTACCAAAACATCTATCTGGTGCAAGACCAGTTCTGACATGGTTGATTGAACTGCTTCGGGCTCAGTCATCTGTGACAGTAAATTCACACAAATTTGTTCTCGTCTTTCTTGAAGTTCCATAAGTTACAAGTTTGAAGAGCCTCCCGGTAGGAATAATAACCATTATCCAAAATAATTTTACAGGCCTTTTTTTCATTCATTCAATAGCCACAAGGTGAGACTAGAATGCCATGCCGGGACTGCATATTCAAGCAATGGTCTAATCTATCCAACATAAACTGTTTTAAATCATTACTACACAGTACAAACCTCCTAAGAGTGGTTAACATGAATAACCGTCTGCTTGCCCTTTTTAAGTGACATCACTAATGGAAGCATCCCATTTAAGATCTTTGGTAATTTTTATGCCAAGTATCTCAAGTACATCTGTTGATTTAAGTTCTTGACCACCTATCTGCAATAAAATCGAAACTGGCAAAAGTGACATCCACTGACAAACATTTAGAGGGGTTTAAAGACATGCTGCTGATATTTGCCCACTAATCAAACTGATCCAGCTCTGCCTGCGTAATACTATTACCATTTACTTGGGTGTTTCCAGAAAAGTTAAGTCGTCTACATACTTCAGTGCAAACATTCTCTCTGTGGCGATTGCAGCATTGTTGATCATACACAGAAATAAAGCTGGACCAGTCAGAGTACCCTGGGGAACCACTGCTCACAATTGTGCCCATTCAGAAAAAAAATCTGATATTTAACACACTGAAGATCATTAGTAAGACAATCTGAAATCCACGGAATAATGGAGGGTCGGACACCCGTGTCAAGTACATCTGACACCCATGTCAAGTAGTTGCATGTTATGGTCCACCCGAGCAAAAGCCTACATTAGTTAATTCTCGCAGGGCCGCCGGCCTTGGTGGAACCTATCCAGCGTGGCTTACTGTACAGGTACACTTCCCGTGGGTAAATCGTTGGGACGGGTGAAGGGGCAGGGAGAAATGCGGGTAAAGCAGCCGCGGAGAATGGGTCAATAATATCACCACTGATAGAGGTAAAATGTCAATTGATAGAATCAGCAACACCCATCGTGTCATCAGGGTCTACATCAGAAGGTGGTGAAAATTGACAGTTGATGTTTACTTGTTGTGGTCATAACACTAATCTGTCGATACTACTGTGCCGGATTTGAACGCTTGAGCCTCTCAGCCCTGTTTCGAAAGTACTCACGCTTGTCACATCCAATTGCATGTAATACCTTGTTACGATAGAACCTCCAAAGGACGGGTCTCAAGTGATCAAAGACAGCCTGTCGTTTCCGGATGAGAGGTTTGGTCTTAGATGTAATCCAGGGTTTGTCCTAATTTTACAAGTTCAAAAGTATTTGTCTAAGCGTTTGTAGATAGAGGAAGCGCTCTGATTTTGGCCGGCCGGGAAAAACTATCCTGTTGTGTTGAAATACCGATTTCAATGTAATAGTTCAGAGAAACTTAGACGGGTTTTGCCCTTCAATGGATTCAACTTATTGATTTCATTGTAGGTCAGCAGCCATTAATGTTTCATCACCCTGTGCAAAAATTCGACTTCCCTGTGATATGGGGGGGGTGAAGAGGGTACAGTGTTCCTTTGTTATGTAGCCTAGGGTGAGTATGGGCGTGCATTGAGCACTGACGGTGGCGTAAATCTGTGCTGGACATTGGGGGCGGATAACTTGCCTGGCCATGGACACTTGAAAGGGGAGGGGGGAGGCTACACCATATACACTATGTATTGGGCGATGTTCATGAGAAAGACGTACATCTGCAATTTGTATCAAATTCAAGCAGAATCTTAGATCAGGATGGCATATTTATGGCATTTTAAAATAGTTTTCCTTTTTAGGGATATTGCAAACATTTCAGTCGTTGGGAAACCCTAAAAGTTCTTCACAACCCGCTTAATGTTTTTGCTCATCACAATAAAAATTGGTGATTCAATAACCCACCTCACCTCAAAAAGTGGGTGGGGGTATATCCCCCCCCCCCGATTTTATGCCTATGGCCGCTGTACTTTTTACCAGAAGAACATCAGTTTGGGGAATTTTGCAGATATAGCAAGCTCATGGTGAAAATTTTTTGACAAATTCCGGAGGCTACTTCATTCGCTTCAGAAACTTTGAAATTTTCTGCAGAGGAAGCATCCACATGCATTTAAAGCAATAATGAACTGATACCTTGACCTTTAGCGCCTACTTACCGTGCGTATGGCTTCCAGCCAGGAAACATAACTAAACGTAAGTATAAACAATCATAACAGACACCTAAACAAACACCCAACTAAAGTAATAAAAACTCACATATTGGCAAAAGCTCGACACAGACACCAACCAGCCACCCAAGCTCGCACTCAAAGACCAAGTCGCCCATGAACTCTCAGTTACGTGCATAGAAACCGCCAGGTCCTATTCAAAACTAAAGGGGTTTTTCGTGATCTGCGCCGCGCCCGACTAAAATCAAAACTATGGGCAAATTCACCCCTCGGTAAAGGGAATTTACGCACAGTTGAAGAATTCCATCCATAGAATTCTATGAAGCCATTTTTCGATTGTGTAAATAAATCCTCCAGATTTACTTCATCTGGCCCTTAGGAATTCGAAACAATGCAGTTGGAACATTTGAAAATAAGAGATAGCACTACCGAAGAGCAAAGAAGGTGAACATAGTTTGGGAGCACACGTCAACAAATACAAGCAATGTAAGTGCGTTGCGGATAATGCGCATTGAACGCGCCGCCACCCGTCACTTCGCTCATTGTTCGCTCATACTTTTCAAAATCACAGTTACACGCGCAACACCGGCGGTCTATGCGTTTATCCCACAGACATATAAACGCATAGACCGCCACGTCCTATTCAAAACTACAGGGGTTTTTCGTGATCTCCACGGCGCCCGCCTAAAATCAAAACTATGAGCAAATTCACCTCTCGGTATAAGAAATTTACGCATGGCTGAAGAATTCCGGTCATAAAATTCTATGAAGCCGTTTTTCGATGCGTCATGCGCACTGGACTCGCTGCCATCCATCGCGTCGCCCATCGTTTGCCCTACTGATCAAAATCACGGTTTTACACGCAAGATCGGCGGTCTATGCGTTTATGTCTGTGGTTTATCCGCCCCGAGCTGAAGTGCATCCCCAATCGGCGAAAGAAAGACAGATGGTTACAAGTGGCTCCTTCCACGCGTCATACGTGTACGCAAAGACCACACATTCCGGAATAAATTCGTTGCGTGTACTCAGCGTGCTCCGCGTCAAACGCGCATAAACTTGCGCGCCTACACAGTGAGTTGGTACCAAAAGGACTGTCAATAACATTTTAAAAAACGCTCTCTTTTGTTCCACTCTGAGCGGATTATGTCTGTGAATCCAACACGGGCGATTCACAGTAGTGCCCTCCAGGATTTTGCAACGCGTTGGCCAATCACGATGCGCGAAATCTGGCGACCCAATGCGCGTTTCGGAAGGGTCGACAGATTTCGCGCGTTGTGATTGGCCAACACGTTGTAAACTCCTGGAGACGCACTATTGTGGATCGCCCACATTAAACATTATCGCCGTGAGTATTGGATCTTCAACAGAAAACTTTATTTAAACTTCTGCCATGAGCAGAATCACACCCTCTTTGACTGAAAAGAGCCGTGTTGATTGGGAGTGTTCATTTTGTTGATACCATCCTAGATTCATGTTTGTAACATGTTTAACGCAATGACGTACGACAGTGGTAGCGTATAACATTTTCTATGAAAGGTGCAGAAAATCTTCATTTTTTTAAACCAAAAAATGCTGCTTGGCGGACGGCAGTGCGAAATACGATTAACTACTTTTGAAAAGTACTTCGCATGATGGAGCAGTAATTTTGTTCTAAGATCTGTTTGAAAACAATCCATCACTGCTTCACCAAGATCTGAGGGCTGAATCGAGTAAAAAGGGACTCTGTAGGGTCTACAGATCCACTTCAAGTCAAACCTCGTTCTGATGGGTACGATCTTGCCGCGCCATGTTGGTTCCCACCATGCCTTGCGCTGGTGAAGTAACGCGCACGCAGAACGTGGAGTCAATGTCTTGAGTCTCTCAACCTCGATTTCAGCGTCCAAAACTATGTAGATAAATATGACAGTAATTAGTTTCTAACATGTCGCTGGTAATTCTTCGTTTTCGTCGACTATGACCTAAGGAACTGATGTTGATTTTGTCCACGATACCATATCAGTGTACTCAGAGGAGTATCCTAGCGTGCCCCATCTTAATCCTCGTAAGATAGATTGCCTCGTTAAATGTACGGTGCTTGGAGATAGAAGACGCCCAATCGATGAACGGGATCCGTACGGAATAAATCACCAAGGCCCGTGTGCGGTCGTTCGGTAGACGACTTCAGCAGACACGGTCGCTGGGAACAAAGTCTCCGCGGATTTCTCGTAGTGCAAGATAAATGGGTAGGCTAGATGCTTGCGATCACAGGTTACGATAGGGAACGCACACAATAAAACACGTTCTTTGATGGAAATTGCTGATGATCGAATAGAAACGAAGTATAAGAACTGGAGGAAAATGGTCAAATGGTTTGCCAGGTAGATCAAGGACTTGGGATGAAGGAAAGGATTTTACAACCCCCTTTTTTTCTTTCAAGTCGCTTTCAAACCAGTTGAATTTAAAACCTAATGTGCCTTTATCTTTTAGCTATTTCACAATAAAATAAAGTCAGATTAGGCCTGCTTTTGGAACCAAATTAATGGTGGGGATTGAGGAGTAGCAATTTTACATTAATGTTGCGTAGGCGTTGCATGTCACCATACGACGGAGACCATCAAATCAAGCCGTCAGAATGCATATTGAAGGCTGCAGCAAGTACTACAAGGGGAGCTCAACTTTATTAACCATGTCGTGAAAAAAATGTCCGTGCCCTCCTGGAAGAAGAATCCATCAAACGGATTTCCCTTTTAACTGATCAGACAAGAAAAGAGCAAAATATGACCAGAAAAAAATCGCAGTGCCAATGTAAATTCCAACCCGCCTCCAGCATCATACATGCACAATTGCACGTGACCACAGTGTTGGGTTTTGATTAGCTCATGAAAACCAGACCAGACCAGCTTCGACCAACAAATGTTATTCTTTTTTTTTTTACATGTGTTCACTTTGCAAACTACAAATTTCGCTTTAAACCTATTGTCGTAATGGCTGCTTAGCTACTTGTAGTATTCATTTCAGATGGAAAGGAGAGATGAGTTTTTTTTAGCAATTGTAATTTTTCTGGGGGGGCAAATAATGAATGTCACTGGGTGGCAGGACATGCTGTACAGAGGCGACAGCCTATTTATCGTTGGCAGGTGAACAGTTGGGTGTGGGGCAACAGGGCGCTTGGCTCCGCTTGAAAAGTAAAAGAAAAAAAAAGAACAAAAAGAAAGAACAAAACAAAAGAAACCAAGAAAAAGCTCAAAAAATCAATCCGGAAGAGTGGCCCCCAGAAAAAACATGGGTCTCTCTCTAGTCCTTTTGTGAATTTATACCCCTAGTTTTACTGTTCTGTTAATTTAGGTTATGCACGTCATAATATGGCCAATGAAACCGCATCCTACATATAAAGTCTAATTTTACATGACACAGGTATTTAAGGACGTGCCAGGTACGCTAATAAGAAAAGTAAGAAACAAACCAGGAGCAAGTATCGAAAACGGATTAACAGTAAGAATGAATGACACAATGCTGGACAGTCTCCAGAACAACATACATTATAATAGACTCTGCGGTCTAGCAAAATGTTTAAGCAACAGCTGTTCTTTTGTCTACATTGTTTTGTAGTCCCTTTCTGCCATAAATATCAATACCAAATGATTTTTAGCCTATAAATGCAAACATTTCTTCACTTTTGTTTAAAAAACAGCACTCGATAAAGGCTAATTAGACAAGAAGATGATAGATTAGAGATGAATAACTGCAAGTGTTGTTAATCGAAACAAGTATCTGCGAAATGGGAAAAGAAAATTAAACAGCCGTGAATTAATGCTGTTTCATGGATCAATACTGGGAGCACCTGCGGTTACGATCGCTTGACGTCTGATAAAATCAGATAAACAATTGATACTAGCAAAGCGAAATGGTTCATGAAGAGCCTCTAATGATGGGAAAATTGTAAAATATTGCACCAGTCAGTAAATACCGCAGCATGATTGTAAACACAAGGAGTCAATTAAGCAACTTTTTATCGGAACACATCCCTTGGTTTTGCAGCTGAGGTGAAAGGTAAACAAACACTTCGGAGCTTTCCTTTTACGAAACATTATTATTTCCAGTGACTAATTTATAACCAATTAATTTGGATAGATTAAATGAATTGCTGGGTTAAGCATTAACCTTAATTCATGATACTAATGGTTTTTGCAAGTTTTTTGTCCATGTATGTCATGCATAAAGTGCTTTGCTAAACAGTTACCGTATTAGATAAATAACAAACAAAATTTCAGCTTTTTGACGAATTGAATCATTTAAACTCCAAAAGTGTCCACTCAGGCACTGCTGGATCATTTTTTCCATTTATGGTTTGGTTGTTATTATTAGGATGTTATTACTGATGCCAATTGAGGTGATCTTTTATATCGATGCACTGCCAAATAAGGACCAGACAGTCTTATTAAAGCAATCATGATGTGGTGTCGCCAGTCGTTAAGCAGTGCCGGTGATGAGGCACAGATTAGTGTTACTCATTTATTTTTAATTTCTCTATTTTGTGCTTGGAAGAGGAGTGAATATAATCAAGTTTTAACTTGTGCTTTTTAAAATCCATGAATTACAGTTTTTCTTATTCTGCGGTATAATATCTGTTAAAAATGAAATACAAGTTTATGAAATTAATGCTACATCGACACCCTTAATTTCCTTGCAGCCTTGATTCATTTTGGGAAAATCAAATCGACGTAGGCGTCAGAATAAATCAGTCTACGTGAATTCTTTTCAAGGTTTACTTTGTCATTGCGGACATTTATGTGGATACTCCTGCAGAAAAAACAGCACTGATTAAAAACAGAAAAAAGAGGTCGAAATGACCCCACGCAGAGTCGATACTGGGGCAAGGTTCATTAAAATGTACACATAACTCGCCAAAAGACAGCTTTACTATCATGTTTCGGTTATCACCCAGCCATTAATCTAACCTCCTCTCATCCTTCAAAAGCAACCACATTTTTGACAGCCTTATTCCTCACCAAACTTACTGGGATTAGTTGGACGGGTATTTTTTGTTCGATTATAAACCTGAATTTAGTGTGAATGGAAATTATACTGACAAAAGAGCAAATGCTGACTGAAGTCCTGTGGTTTTGTTTAGTTGGCAAATGTCTGTAGTCACCATGGCAAGTTTTTTTTTTTGGGGGGGGGGAGGCGCCAATAGTGCCTATTCTAGGGCATGTTTATCTATGATTATGATTCATCGCAGCTTGTCGTGAGATATTGTCAATTGTCTTCGGGGACTTGACTTGGCATTGTTCACAGTAATAAGGTATTGATAAGAGGAGTCCTTCTTTTGTTGGTGCACGTCCGTTGCTCTTGATTGTTTTTCAACCGAGGGATAAATTTTGGCAGACCAGGCGCCTACACGTCCCCAAAGTACCCGCCATTTATCACACCCGTTAAGCTGCATGCCACATATCTTTTTGTGTCTCCAGTCAGAAACACACAATTGCTCATCTTTTCAGAAACATTCAAGCATTGTGGAAAAACTATATTAACTTATTCTCGAATTGTATATTGTCCATTCAGACAGTTTGGAAGAAAGAAAACAAAAATAACCTGTCATACCATGGACACGAACAGTTGGCTATAAATCATCGATTTGATTGTGGACGCGTCATGATGTTGTCAAGAATTCAGTCAGTATCAAGGTAATTTCGATTTCAGATTTTCCCTGGTGTCCACTGATTGAATAAAAATGCCATTGGAAGTGTTGAATTTTCTACTTTGAAATAATAATAATAATACTATTTACTTTCTAAGCCCGTTACATCACAAAAAATGGATCTCAACAGGCTGTACATGAGTGAAAATGCATAAAATAAATAAAAAATTGTGCAGTAAACAGCTAATTGCCCGAAAAGTCTGCAAAGCGATCCTGCTACTTAACAATGAACCAATCAAACTTGACATTTACATAAATCAGGGGCTGAATTATTTATTTCAAAGAATTTATATGCAACTTTTTATGACATTTCTGAGATGTAAGGCCTAGTTACCCAAGTTGGGAAGGAAGAGAAATAAAACAGTTCCTTAAATTGCCTGAAGCTCAATATATTTTAATATCAACAAAAAGTCTGTCCCAGGAGGGGGAGGGCTCTTGCCACATGTATTCTACGCAGCCAACACAGGGTTTGCATGAACAATTTAAAACTTGGTCCTTTTTGGACCCTGCAGACATTACCAATTTTTCATTAGAAAATAGGTGAAGTAAAATTTACAGGCAACAGAGAGCTTTTGTACGAGGTTTGTTGAGTGCGCTTGCTGTAAGGGCTATTGCTGTGAAGAAAAGCTCTCCTTGTAGGAAGAGGCATTTTATTCAGACTTGTGAACACAAGAATAAACAGCCTTTTTAATAAAATCATACCGAGTCCTCGAATCTCTATCCAGAGTCCAAAACGAAAAAGAATCCCATTCAAAACTGTTATGTTTACATTGCTTCCGATGTATTTCTCAATAGCGTCCTCCTTTGACCGGTAATCTGACAGTGGTTTTCTCACAGTGAATTTGTGCTTCATTTTCCCACATTTTCAGGGCACAAATGTTCCTCTCGCTCCTTGCTAACTGTATATAGCGCCAAGTGAAGCATTGCCTCTAAGTTGATTCCAGTTTTATTCCTTATCAAGAGGTGTTTCAAGTAGTTTAGAGGCCTTTATAACATTCGGTTTTCATGTCAAGTTTACCTTGTTTACACATGTACATGTATATACCCACATGTTGACATGTTATATAAGGATGCAACAACATATAACACACCAAGTGATCCACGTGTTCGTGGTGATGTGTATGGCTATTTTCTGCGCTTATACTAGGCCTGTTAGAAAGACATATTTAGGGCTACGTGAGCTTAGTATTTACTTGCATATGTACTAGTTTGACTAGTTATTAGCATGAATCTCAGTGTAATTTGAGACTAGAGACTCATACATGTGTAGTGTTTGTGTAGTAATACTGTAGTACATGTATCCATAGCTTGTGTTTTCTTGTTTACTACACAGTTTTACTCCATGTCAATGACATCATCATCCAGTGTGACCAAATATTAAAACACCGGAGCTACATGCGAAGCTATTTCCCGACTCCCATTTCGTCAGTGATAGGAGTTTGGCTGGTTGCCAAATTGAGATAAGAAACATCTTAAGGAGGGCATTACAAAATAGAATCCGAGTCTGGCAATAATTGGACTCGAGTCCGAGTCCGGACTTTCGTTCTTCAACTCTGTTCAACATACAACATTCATTACTTTTCATGCTATAACACTCCCCGATGCTAAATGTGCTAACATTAATGTTCAAATTTGGGAATTCTTTCACACCTCAAACCCATCCAGTGCTAACACAAGACAATGTTCATTTAGGCAAAGCAGAGCGAACAGATCGCTTTATGTCAGCTAAATAGAACGTTACGCTGATAGGATAGATCGCCCTCAACGGCTGACCAATGTTATCTGACGGCTCGATGTAAAAATGTCGAAAGCACAAAGCGCCCTCATGGCACGGCGTGGCGCAACTTCGCTGCTTCGCATGTACCCGCGCACTTATGTGTGCAACCGAAAGTAAAAAATCTGTCCGTCGAGCTTATTATAATAAATAAAAGCAAAAGTTACACACTCTAGATGTTTTAAATTAAAGAGTTCTGAGAGCCAATATGGCACTGAACCTCTGGCCTGGAATTAGGCCTTCCAATTCTAAGCAATTTTTACGGGTGTTCTGCTGTGGGTGAGAATTTTCTCAAAAAGTGAAAAATGTAAAACTAGGCATGTTCGATTCTGAGGGTAATTTGCATAAGGAATGAGGGCTATGAGAATTCGTGCCAGATGAGCAGCTGAATTCATTTTTAAAATTGTACGTCTTTCTTCACTTTCTGGAACAGTACAGACCACAGTGGGCAAAGCTAGTGGTTTTTGTCGAAACCCTTTTCGTGAACAGAAGTAGGCTATATTACGTTTTTTCACGATTTTGAAAGGCCAAAAACAAGGCATTCAAATTTTTCCTGAAATTTTCAAAACTGGGCTGTGGAAAAAGGTGTGCAGGGTTCAGACATTTGCTCACATTTTCTCCATACTTTTTTTTTTCTACCCGAAGGGACCCATGTACATGTCGACCAAAATTCAACAATGATTGCGTTATATCCTACATTAATCATATGCCCTTGCGGGCCAATTAATAATTCAGCTCTAAAAATATTCAGTTTACAAGAAGTTCATTATTGAAACCCAGGTCTATTTGCCATCATAACATTGCGAGGAGACATACAAATGTACATGTACACTGCCATCTTGCGCATGTAAAATATGTAGATGGCGCTGCGTAGACCATTTCATCTCGTTGATCTGGGAAAACTTTGAAACCTGAGAAATACGGGCGAAATTCACAATAGTGCGCCTCCAAGAGTTGGCAACACGTTGGCATATCACGATGCGTGAAATCTGTCGACTAAACGGGCGTTTGGAAAGGGTCGACAGGTTTTGCGCATTGTGCTTGGCTAACGCTTTGCAAACTCTTGAAGGCGCACTATTGTGAATCGCCCGTACTGAGAATAAAAAGGAAAAAGGGGTCGGTCGAAAAATGAAACATTTCTTTACCTGAGCGCATTGTGGCTGTCTTTGGTATTCACGTAGCATTACGCTTTTCACGACTCAGTGATTTTTTATTTGGTTTAAAACTCCTCAGCACGCAAAGTGTTTTAAGGAAATCTTTTGTGAAATGCGCACGAAGTCTTCAAAATGAGAATGTTCAATAGAGGACGGGCAAGTTGCCAAGGAGTTTGCCGTATGGTTTACGATGGTCCGGTCAAGCAACCGCTGCAACTGTTTGAAATCGTTATTTCCGTACATCCAGTAAAAGAGAAACAAATGTGCACATCCCTCATAAACGCACTGCAGTGGCGCACCCATTCTCTAAATTCCAAAGAGTGAAAATTCAGACCATAAAACTACTCATGGTGCTACCAGTCCTCATAGTTCTCATTCGAAAATATTCCAGTTTCTTAAATAATTTACCGACTTTTCAGGAAGAAATTTGATTTTTTTGTCTGTTTATTTTCAGTTGCCCTTGCAAACACCGGAGATTCTTGTGTTTCTGCAAAATGTAGGATGTTAGTTTGCCACTCTGGGGGGTAAAGTACGAAGTAAAAAGTAAAACCCCACAGTTTGCCGGCAGAAGTACTACCATTTTTAAAATCGGACGGAGCGACATTAACAGAAAATGGGAAAGGTGTGTCGTACGCTAGAGGAGAAACAAAAACAGAAGAGAACGAATGCACGTGTTTATACGTGCTAATCGCAAATAGGTAAGAAAGGTTATTAACAAAAATCATGTGAGGACTAAAAGATACCCCCTTAAAGCCCCCTTTTTTCTTTCTTTACCAGCTGCGAAAATTATTTGCTTCAGATCAGAGTTGGTAGTTGTCCCTGTGATACTGTGATTACAACAAACACAACAAGCATAGTGAAATGGTAACTAATCCGGAATTAATAACTAAGAAAATCACATGTCAGACTTGTTTGAGATGAATTAGATTGATTGACTACAAGCTTATCATTCACGACATAATAACAATCAATTGTCATCTTTGATGCTGCCTATTTTGGTGCAAAAATGATTTCATGAAATTATCAACCCAACCTTCTAGAAATTACTGACTGCCATCCTGTTTTGTTTCAGGCGCTAAAATGAGCCCCGAACCTTGCTCAATTGCATAACGACATCGCAAGTTAAGTCGGCCAGGATGCTGAATGATATCGCGGTTAATTTCATCATGAAGCAAGAAAGACCGGCTCAAGTCGCCGCTGTCAGGCTCTTCATATACCCGTCCCTAACCTCACTTTCGGATTGGACTGCGGGTTCACTGACGGGCGTGAAGATCCGATAGAGATGGGTCCATAGTGGTGATGGCCTTGCCTGCTTGGGCTCGCTGGCAAGCTAATAATATCCACCGTCTCACATTCATGGTGTAATTACACCCTGTTTTACGCTAATGAGTTTACACGCAAACTATCGACTAACGAACTTATTCAGGACTTTAATTTGTAATTATAAAACCATTCTGCGTATTTTGCCCACAATATTTTGCGACCCATTAAAAAAAGTAGATGAAAGTTAGGCTCTTTGGATCCCATCTCGCAAGTGGGAAAAATACAATACAAAACAAGATAGTTACTCAAAAGGAAATTAATAATATTTTTTCTCAGTGGATAATTTTCACATCAGAATTTATTTTCATGAGATTTTAAACGAAATTTAAGGAGAGGCATATGAAGCAATTTAAGAAAAACGGTGGGATTACTTTCTCATTGTGGCCTTTTAGCTCAGCAGTTTGTATAGGCCTACTGCATTTTCAAAACCTATGCCAGGACGTGGGATTTCTACTGTGTTAAAATTTATTCTTTGCTGTAGGCTTTGTGTAATATAATTATCTAATTCATCAGTTGAAATGGGTTAGTATAATTTGAGTGTTCAGGGGCAGATCTTTGCTGAGAGGTTCGCCTTTTTCGCGCAGTTGGGAAAGGGGATACTATATTTGCAGCCGTTGTTGAAACCAGTAATCTTTTTGTGTTGTCCTTTACTGAACAAGCAAATAAGACCCTACAGGGCTTATGCTTTTAGGGGGCTTGCAACCTTTAGACGGAGGCCACTAAAGAAAGAAAGCAAAATAGTTACCGGCACGTTTATTTGTGGAAACTGTAAAAATTATATGAAGCTAAAGCGATTTGTGGTGCCAAAGACTGACCTCTTACTCCCGAAAAACTAAAATACATGATAACTAGTAAAACTCGGTTTACTTGTACACAGATGACAATGGTGATTTTGTTTTTGTGGTGGCTTTATTTAGAAATTGATATGTCAAAATTTATTAAATATGATAGGGCAACCTTAATGTCATAGGTATGGGCCACATGACTTGTTACCTTCAGGCTCTGATGGTAATAATATTGCTATTGCCCGAAAGAACGGTTGGTAGATTCAGGCGTTGTCGGTCATGCCTATTACTCTGTTTAACAAAGTTGCGGCTCGGTGTTCATCTATAAATACAAAACGATGCAACGAGAGCTTCAGTTTAATAATTAACTCCAGAACTCAAAACCCACCTCCGTTAATACGTCCATAATGAGTGTAAACGTTTTTAAACGTGTTTTACACACCCGCTGGTCAGTATGTACAAACTGACAGATATGTCCAACTATCAACGTTACTAGCCGAATGTTGACGACACGAGTCCAGAATATTTCGTATATTTTCGGGAAACGTGCACGACATGACATTCAGTAATAACGGACCCTTGAATCGAAAGAGGGTAGTACGTTTTATCAGGAACCAGACTAAGTCACAGCTCTTGACGAAGTAAGAAAGAGGAAACTAATGAAGGAGCGAGGATCAGTTTAACATTGCACGGTGGGTGGCGCTTCAGACACGAACTTGTTTCGCAAAATGAAGGACGTAAATACGTGAGGACCGTTTGTTCTCCTTAGAAGATTTCTGCAGGTATATGTATGAAACAAGTCATGAATGTTTTACATTCGTACAATGCTCACAATAATTTCACGAATGTTCCATTCCACTTAGCTAACCAGTCCACTCATTCTATTAATTATTTGTATAATAATATACAAAACTGTCCGTTTTCGAAAGTGTTTTTTTTTCTTTTTGAGACATCTGTCTGAATCACAAATTTATAAGTTCCAAGACCGTATACTAAGAAACAGCACAGTAGCGTTCATGAAAATGTTTGAATCGTTAAAATTGGAACGAATGCCAGCAAATCGTAATTATGGATCCTGAATCTATAGCTTGTAAGACTAAGAGGCAATGTTCATTCTCTGTGAAGCACACAAGTAAAGGCAAATGTACACTTTGCCATTCAAATCTGACAAACGCTTTGTGCACATATTACTGGATATCCTAAACATTGATATAAAATTTCTCCCGTTTATCAGTGTGAAGAAGAAAATGCCACACCGTCACATGCAGACTAATATCCACTCTCCTCATCGTGCAAGTTGTTGACCGTGTACTCTGATACAGCACTCTGTGCAGGTTGACTCATATTGTTGGGTAAAAAGGGTGTATACTGCAACAGAAGAAGTATTGGTCAATCAGAGTTGACATTGCCCGTTCATTTCACCGAGTAAAAGCAGAGTAGTAAGAGAAGATAAATGTACATATTGCAAGAAGCGGATTGTAGAGAAAGCAGTCAGTTCAAAAGGGATTTATTCACTTTCATGAAATCCTTTATCGATTTCAAGGAATTTGTTTTAAGCTAGATTTTGCAGTAGTTTAACAAAGAAAATGCCAAAGGGTAGGCTACAAACAGAATGCAATCTATAACACTAGAAAGTCTTGAAATTATGGAAAGCCGTAAAGAAAATGTACTAGGTCCACTTAATAAAAAATTAAAGCTGGGAAATTTGAATGGGTTTGCACCCTGCAGCAGCTGTGAGCACTATGATCGACCATATTTTACAACCTACGAAGCGCTTGCTGGTGGTGTTTCAATTCCTCAGTGTCTTCACTCACGATGCCACAATCAGATAGCCTAAATGTCTTGGTCAGGGATCATTCCTATCGCTCTGCGTTAAGTCCACGTCCACGCTCTGCGTTAAGTTCAACCTTCCACTTAGTTTGTGCGCATGCTCGAAAAATTGAAGATTGTCAATGGTCTGTAAAATGGCGTGCCATCGGGAGAAGGACTCACTGAAAACACTGTCTGCACTTTGAACGGTCAAGTATCTGCTACCAGATAATTTTGTATTTAATGGCACTTGCTTTTTTAAATGAAAAAAGTATGAATTTTGAGGGAAAAACAAGAAGACTCTTAGACCGTTGTCAGGCTTCAAATTTCACACCATTGTCGGTGAGAAGGGTCAGATCAAATGTGAATTTTTGAAATGTTCTCCACTTCTCCTGAACATGTCACTTATCACAGCATTTCAAAAATGTAATCATTGGGATTGTAAGTTGTTGTGAATTCGTTTGCA
Source organism: Acanthaster planci (assembly GCF_054643075.1). Lineage (NCBI taxonomy): Eukaryota > Metazoa > Echinodermata > Asteroidea > Valvatida > Acanthasteridae > Acanthaster > Acanthaster planci. The sequence goes on from NC_141789.1 coordinate 8,511,753, forward strand.
GTTGTTATAGGCAAGTCTTATTTTACACTTTCTATCGAGCAGTTTATGCCAGGCGTTTGCTCTGTGCACGTCGTGATAGCCATATAGGCCTATACTCGGCATATGAATATAAAACTCGCCTTAAACTAAAGTTGCCTCAGGCACTTCGAAGTGGAATTACTTGTGAAAGTATGAACAATAAGCCCAAATCATTTTGTAATCTGATTATCGCTTTCGTTACTTCGGTTTTTACCAAGTTAGTTTGTAATGATGGACTGGCTGCCACAGTGTCCACGCACCGCATCCCGCTGTGCTGTGACAGTGTCCGCGGGCAGTATTGATGTATGGATAGTACATGTATACGTGCTTACAAAGGCAAAAGCCAACATCTTAGCACTTTTTCTTACACTTTGGAAAGAAATTATCAGGTTAAATAAGAAAAATAGGGGAAAATTGGTTTTGATTTTTTTCTTACTTGATTTCAGAGTGATCCCAAGACTCTCGATGTGTCATACGTTTTAAAGGTAAGTCCCACATTTTAAGCTGTCCATAAAGCCACTGAAGAAACTAGTTGAAAAGCAGCTATAGTTTCCAATCAAGCTCCCTCTTGAACACTTTTTTCCAGCAAGCCCTGTTTTCAAAAAAGCAGTGAAAGAAGGCCATTTCCAACGATGGTGTAAATTTTGCATTTTTCGAAATTGCTATTAGCAAAGCAAAGTGCGCGTAAGCGTTGACGTGATATACAAACAGCGGTTTAGTGTGCAAACATCGCGTAGCTAAAGAGAGCGTGTCCCAGACGCTGGATTTGGGCGCAATCCAAAACATAACTCTGCAACTTTTCACGTGAATCAAGAACCTAGAACGTTTTTCTATGAAAATAGAGTTTTCACTGAGCTCAAACTTCACAAGGTTAGTTGTTAAACACCCAGCTTTAGATTTTGAGTAATTTTGTTGCATCAAACGAACATATTACACAACTGACATATGATTGTCCCTTTCACTGGGAAAGGTGCGTTTGGCGTCGGTTTTGCGACTATCCAAATAGTGCTACGAATATCGTCTACTTCGAAGTACCTCATCCCTTTTCTTAATAACTCACTACACATGCGCCTGACCATAACACAGTGGTGCGTAAGTGTATGCCATGAAATGTACGTAAATCACATCCATTCCATCGGTACTGTAGCCAGCGCAAACCTTAGAGTTTTATTCGATTGAATTCGACTATTTTCGACTCGATTCTTTGTTTTAGAGGTCGCAAGCTCGCATTCCACTCAAGCCGATTTCTTTGCTTAACCTAATATTGAAGTAATTTTCAGAACGCTTGCGAACTAGTATTAGTTATCTGCGTTTGGTCCACTACTTTAAGTACGCGGACTTGGAGGTTTGCTTATGAAAAACGATTATCATATTTGGAGTTTTCACCTTTTCATTTCTTCACGAATACGGGCAGAGAAATATGCATTTGGGGATTTTGTACAATATATCATCCAAGATGGGAGCCCCTGCTTTTTAATATCCGGTTTGATGAAAATATTTTCATATTCTGATGTGGCCTCGTAAGTTCATGACTTCGCTGGATCTTGTATCCAGTCCATTATATAAACCTCAATGGCCAACAACACACTGAACAAAAATTCGAATATTACTTCCCCTGACTCTCGAAGGAAAGTCTGACAATACACAGATCTCTTATTTATCGTAAGTTTGCCGGCACCGTAACATGTGTTTGATGTTACTGTAGAAACTCTTATTATCCGAGACTACATAGAGTTATGATGATATTTAAGATACGACTATTATTTGCTTTGTTGGACGTGTAATCCTGTTTCATTATCGCACAATTACATAAGGCATGTTGGTCTTCGGCCTGATTCTCATGCCTTCGATATTGCCTGCAACCCATGCAGTGTCCATCGACTAAGGCGAGGCCAGATTGTAGGCGATCCCTTGTTGTACAGATTTCGCTGATAATCACGCAGAGATGGAGCAAAAATTGCTAAAAATGACTTTTGCTCCTTAAGGGACTTAACAGTAATTACAACGCCTACGGGCAGGCGTCTCTTTTCTTCATTTCTTCATCGACTTGTCTCCCTGCTCACTGGAGATGATTTGTAAAGTTTCATCTGTCACTTGGTCCCTGCCCAGGGCCATACAACCATGATGAGCGTGAACAACAATTACGATGTCTGGTATTATGTTAGCTCTCCTGCATGTTAACCATGCAGTTTACGCACTCTCTCGTGCGCAAATTGTTTGTCTTCATGTTATTCCTTTTCTTAACGAGATATCCCAGACTGCTCCAACTCTGTGCCTGTCTTTTAACTTATCCTATTGGAAGCCTAATTACCTCTCGGTATTTTTGGACGGGGAGAGACTAGATGCAATATTGAAGAGCGTAATTTCAGTTCTTCTGCATTCTACTGCCTAATGATGAACAATTTTAAAGCAAGGTTAAGACGTAATTAGGAAATACCAAGTTAGACGCAGTCCACAATGGACTGACTGACGACTCAATCTGGCTTAACTCTAATGAAGGTAGATTAGGATTAATTATTTTGCTTCTGGGGAAAATATAAAACTGAGGAAGCTGCCATTCTGATTGAAGGCAAAGGACAAGTATTTTTTAATCAGCTGCTTGCCTATTTGCGTCGACCACGGGGGACGAGTTAATAAGGTTGAAATTTCGAATGACAAATTTTAGACTGGCTGCTGGATATCCGAAGTTTTGTTATGTCCCATGGCAAGGTGATTGTTGAGTTTCCAACATCTGGTATTCGAGTCTAATGGGACGCGTTTCAGCGTTGGGAAATACAGCCAACAGAAAAATTGGAACAAAAGGTTCATGAAATCGGGTGTTTTTTATGAATAAAATTTAGCACCAAG